>NW_027504929.1:0-179599 GCF_021521415.1 Bidens hawaiensis
GAGAAGACCCGACCCTCCTTTTTCCACTGCTTTCTTCGCCACAATTCCGAGTGCTTTCGCTTTCTTTCTCCTCTCATTTCCTTCAAATCCAACATCCATCACCCTTTCTATAGCCGATTTCACCTGCCCACTCTTAGGACAAAAGGCTCAGACTCAGGCAAATCATAGAACACCTTGGATGTGTTAAAATAATATTATAACTTCAGTTTTATAGTGTTTTATATTCTTATGCTTATGTCTCTCTTTGTGTTTTTTGTGTTCAACGTGGCTGTGAGAATATTGATCTTGGGCTTGGCTGCTTGTTTTTCTAGAGGGCTGCAGCTTGTTTCTTAATGGGCTTAGCTTGGAGAGGAAGGCTCCTAGTGTCGGTGGCTGTCTGCTAATATAATTAGGGTTTTTCTTTGCTGCATGACTACAAGACATTACAACAGTCTCTCACCATTTTTCTGCAGATACAGATCTGTTAATTAATATTCTTCCTTGTTCTTTCAATTATTTGGCAATCACACTTTTCTGTTTAAGTGTTGATCTTTATGTATTACAAGAACACGCGATAAAGTATTTGGTATTTCGTTTCTGGTTGAAAGCAATAAGATCTCGTTTACATTCATGACATGGTATCAAGAGCCAACTAATTAGACTCTGGTATATTTTCAAGAATCGATCTTTGCTTCTGTGGTGGTGCCTCCGACCGGGATCACTGAGTTATATGTCCGCTGCGGCTCACCTGTTCTTGGTAATCGAAGGCTGATTCTCTGTTGCTGCTACTGTCTGGTTTCTAGGTAGGGTTGTTTTCATCGGAAAACCCTATATTCTGAGTTGAAGGTGTTTTATTTCTTTGTTGCCGCCACTCCTGATATCTTGCTTTTCTTGGTGGTTTGCCATATACTCGGTGAGATCGTTTCATATCCTTTACTTTCTCTTAGCAATAGGTTTTTTTGTTGCTGGAGTAGCCTGACCAGTGACTTTGTGTGCATCTATGTGAGTGTGCTTGTGTGTTTGCACGATTATTTGTTTCTCTTGTTTGATAAATGGGTGATTCTAATAATTATTCTATTACTGAAATTAGTAAATTAGATGCTAGTGATCCCCTGCATCTTCATGCTAGTGATTCTAGCACCTTAACTGTGATAAATATTAAGTTGAAAGGAACAGAGAATTACACTGTTTGGGCGAATGCTATACTTCTCGCTCTACAAGTTAAATATAATTGGTTTCATTGATGGATCTTGTAAAACATCAACTAATAATGAGATTTTTGCTAAACATTGGGATAGGTGTAATTTTGTGGTTCTTTCATGGATTCTCAACTCTGTTTCTGATGAGTTATATTTAGGACAGGTTTTTTCTAAATTTGCTTTTGATGTGTGGGAAGAATTAAAAGAAACGTATGGATAAGGTTGATGGTTCAGTTGTTTTTAGTTTATATCAAAAGATAAACTCTATTAATCAAAATGGTAGTACTCTGTCAGATTATTATCATAGGCTTAATACTATGTGGAAACAATTTGATGCTATGGTTCAATTGCCTTCTTGTAGTTGCAATGCTTCAGGAAAATTTAATGATTTTTATCATATGATAAAACTTATGCAATTTTTGATAGGTCTTGATGATACTTATCAGTCTGTTAGAACCTCCTTGTTAACTAGGGATCCTTTACCTACATTAAAACTGCTTTTTCAATTGTGCCTAGGGAGGAGTCCCATAGAAACTCTAGTGGGATTTCAAAAACTCAAACCCAAAATATGGGCTTTCTTTCTAAGACCAATCAATCCTTTGATTCAAAAAGGAAGTTCAACAGAGGGCCTAACCCTAACCTTAAGTGCACTCATTGTGATAAGGTTGGGCACACTGTTGAAAGATGTTTTGAAATTGTTGGATACCCCCAAGGACCAAGAGCTAGAGGGGGTCACACATATAATCAATCTAATAAGCCTGCTGTCTCTAATAATGTTGTTCAATGTAAGTCTAATCAACCAGGTTGTAGTACATGAACTTCTCTTACTCCTGATCAGGTGTCCAAATTGTTAAAACTGTTAAACGAAAAAATTGGAGAAGGAACTTCAGGTTCTCATGTAGGAGGTAAACCTTTTGGTTCTTTTTCTGCTAGTAGTTTTAGTGATAGAGTTTTTTGTTTTGCTAGTAACTTTCCATCCCTGAGTAACTCTGGATGGATTGTTGACTCAGGTGCCAACTAGCACATGGTAAAATCTGATAAAAATGTGTTTGATCAAGTAGACTTGTCCGAATTTGATGTAATTGTTAAACATCCTAATGGTTCAAACGCGATAGTGTCTAAGATTGGTAGTATAAAACTGAGTGCAAATATTATTTTAACTGATGTGCTTGTGGTCCCTGAGTATCATGTGAATCTATTATCTGTTCATAAACTTGCCAAGGATAGTAAAATAAAAGTCATATTTGATGAAAATAATTGTTATCTTCAGGATTTACTCACAAGGAAAATCCTGGTGACTGGTAATCAAGTTGATGGTCTCTATTTTTGTGGTGATGGGTCTAATTCTTTTAAGATGTGCTTAAGTAATTTTGATACTTTAAATATGTGGCATACTAGGCTAGGGCATCCTTCTGATAATGTTCTAAATGTCTTACAAACTGATTTGAAATTTATTTTTCAAAAAAATGATTATCCATGTGAAGTTTGTCACATGGCTAAACAACATAGAGAACTTTTTCCTTTGAGTGATCACTAGTCTAAGCATATAGGTGATCTTAAACATGTCGATATATGGGGTCCTTATAGAGTTAAAAGTAGGGAAGGCTACAAATTTTTTCTAACTATTGTTGATGATTATATAAGAGTTGTATGGATTTTTCTAATGAAAAACAAAGATGAAGTTTTCATTAATATTGACTTCTTTTTCAACTTGTTAAAAACGCTGTTTGATAAAACAGTTAAAATTATCAGAAGTGATAATGGATCTAAGTTTCTTAGCAGCTAAATTCAAAATTTTTTTAGAGACAATGGTGTCATTCATCATACGTCTTGTACCTATACTCCACAACAAAATGGTGTTGTGGAGAGAAAACACAGGCATTTGCTTAATGTTGCTAGGTCACTTTTGTTTCAAGGGAATGTTCCCCTTAATTTTTGGTCTGAGTGTATTCAAACTTCTGCATATCTTATTAACAGGACACCATCCTCTGTGTTAGAAGGAAAAACCCCCTATGAGTATCTTTTTGGTTTTAAACTCTCGCTGTTACATTTAAGGAATTTTGGTTGCCTATGTTTTAGTACTAATTTAAATGTTCATAATAAGTTTGATAGTAGATCTAAAAAATGTGTTTTTATAGGGTATTCTAATAAAAAAAAGGGCTATAAGTTGTGGAGTTTAGATAATAACAAGATTATTTTTTCAAGAGATGTGAAGTTTTATGAAAATATTTTTCCTTTCAAAAATATTGATTCACAAAAACCCATTGAAAATTGTGAATCCTTATCTATTATCAATTTAAAATTTTTTGATCTATATGATGAAGATGTTTCTAAATGTTCCTTAAATGATGTAAATCCCGATGATGATGTGGGGGTGCACATTGATCACTCTAGAGAGGATCAGCAACCTAGTAGCAACTCGAGGACTTCAGATGAAACTGAAATTTCACAATCTGGTAGCTCTAGAGAGGTAGATCCACCTAGAGTTGAAAGTGAGAATGTCAGCTCTTCTGAGGGTAACCCTACTCAACCTCCTCTTAGAAAATCTTCTAGGAGTTCTGTGTTACCGAAAAAACTTAGTGATTTTGTTGTTGAAGGGAAACTGAAGTATAGTTTTGAAAAAGTTGTTAATTACTCGAATTTATCTGTTGATAATTTTTCATTTGTGTTTAGTCTGAACAAAACTACTGAGCCCAGAAATTACTATGAAGCCTCAACATATTCTAATTAGGTTAATGCCATGAATGATGAAATGAATGCTCTTTATACTAAAAACACTTGGGAACTTGTTGAGTTGCCTAGTGACAAAAAAGCTATAGGTTGTAGATGGGTTTATAAAATAAAATATAAATCTAATGGGGAAATTGATCGATATAAGGCCCGTTTAGTAGCTAAGAGGTACAACGAAAGAAGGAGTTGATTTTGATGAGACCTTCTCACCGGTTGTTAAAATGATTACTGTTAGGTGTGTCATAAGCCTAGCTATTGAAAATAATTGGTCTTTGTTTCAGTTAGATGTTAATAATGCTTTTTTGTATGGTAAATTACACGAGGATGTTTATATGCAACTACCTGATGGATATTTTACAAAAGATGATACTCATGTGTGTAAACTTGTTAAATCTTTATATGGCTTAAAGCAAGCACCACGAATGTGGAATGCGAAACTTGTCTCTGCTCTGTTAAAAATGGGATTTACCCAGTCTATGTGTGACTATTCCTTGTTTATTAAGTCTGAAAAATCTGTGATTGTTGTTTTACTTGTTTATGTTGATGATATAGCTGTGACAGGAAACGATGATACTGCTATTGATGAAGTTAAACAAATGTTAAAAACGAACTTTATGATTAAAGACTTGGGTCTACTTAAATATTTTTTGGGAATTGAAGTTGTCAAGTCAGACCAGGGGATTTGTTTGTCTCAAAGAAAATATTGTTTGGAGTTGTTAGCTGAGTATGGCATGAGTGCATGCAAACCAGTTAACACTCTTACAGAACAAAACTATGTTATCACGAATATGTGTGATAAAGATAAGTCTTTTTTAACAAATATTACCGGGTATCAAAAATTAATTGGGAAATTGATATACCTTTCCCACACAAGACCTGATATTTGCTATGCTGTTCAATTTTTAAGTCAATATATGCACAAACCGTCTAATGCATATTTACAAATTGCTTTAAGATTGTTGAGATACTTAAAGAAAGCTCCCGGTTTGGGAGTTTTATTCAAAAAATGAGCATCTTTCAATATTTATGGTTACTCTGATTCAGATTGGGCTAATTGCCTAGATACTCGACGGTCTGTAACAGGTTTTTGTGTTTTCCTTGGTGGGTCACTAGTGTCTTGGAAAAGCAAGAAACAATTAACTGTATCCCGGTCATCCGCGGAAGCTGAATACCAGGCCATGTGTGCATGTATGGAAGAAATTATTTGGATCAAGAATTTATTAAAAGAGTTAAAGGTCAATGTTGATCTTCCCGTATCCTTACATTGTGCTAATAATGCAGTTATATCTATAGCTGCAAACCCTGTTTTTCACAATCGAACAAAGCATTTTGAAGTTGACTTGTTTTTTCTGCGAGAAAGAATATCATCTAGCGTAATTAAGACCGTGGCTATAAGATTTGACAAGTAATTGGCTGACATGTTTACCAAAGGACTCTTGGTAAGTCAGCATGCCATTATGTTACAAAACTTGGGCTAGTTTAATATATTTGGATATAAAACTGAGGGGGGGGGGGTGTTAAAATAATATTATAACTTCAGTTTTATAGTGTTTTATATTCTTATACTTATGTCTCTCTTTGTGTTTTTTGTGTTCAACGTGGCTGTGAGAATATTGCTCTTGGGCTTGGCTGCTTGTTTTTCTAGTGGGCTGCAGCTTGTTTCTTAATGGGCTTAGCTTGGAGAGGAAGGCTCCTAGTGTCGGTGGCTGTCTGCTAATATAATTAGGGTTTTTCTTTGCTGCATGACTACAAGACACTACAACCGTCTCTCACCATTTTTCTGCAGATACAGATCTGTTAATTAATATTCTTCCTTGTTCTTTCAATTATTTGGCAATCACACTTTTCTGTTTAAGTGTTGATCTTTATGTATTACAAGAACACGCGATAAAGTATTTGGTATTTCGTTTCTGGTTGAAAGCAATAAGATCTCGTTTACATTCATGACAGGATGCATGCAGATGATGGGTAGCTAGTTGTTGGAAACAACTCATTTCATCAAATATGATCCTGGGAACCTTAAACTTTTCCGCTATATCATCTGCCCAGAGCATGAAACTATCATATATAATACAGCCTGGTCGCGGATTTAGCAATTCGAAACGTTGTTCTGGTCTTTCTTGCAACATGCCAACTGCAGCTACAAAGTTGGGAAATAAATGTAAACCAGGTAGAGCATCTGCAGTACTTTCGCATCCCTCCGGTAGTCCATTCTCGGTCCCTGGAAACTGGTGTTCAAGAAACCGCTCTGGGAGTCCGGAATGGATGTGCTTTTGGAGAGTAAAACCGTATCGAAGGGCATTTAATGGTGTGGTGACGACAAAATTCGGTCGTTGTGCGAGCACTTTGGCCATGTCGATCATGGGGATGGTGTGGCCGGGAGCCATAAAGGGAATGAGGAAGTGAAACTGGTTAGCCATGGCCATTATTAGTTGTTTTGATTTGGAGTTTAAGAAGTTGGTTTGGTGGTTATTTATATACAACCATGAGAACATGTATCTATAAGTTTGTAACGTGAAAGTTTGTAACGTGATGCATGTGAGTTGCATTAAAAATGAAAAGTTATTGTCATGTTATAACCAGGTCTGCATAGGCATTTTTGGATTAAGAAATAACATGTAATATGTTTACTTTAATGCTACACTATACACACTAATTTGTATACTTTAATGCTCCACTAACCACACTTTTTAATTAAAATCATAACATTATACTTTAGTATGTTGGAGCGTTTTCTAAATGTGAATTGATCCTAAATAAGAGATTTAGTTTACCTATATTCAGTATATTCAGAAGATGAAATTTCCATCTCTACTGTGAGTGTTTTCTAATTAAACTTAAATCGCTCCTACGTACATGTGTCTTTCGACATTAAGGAAGTTACGATTTTGTTATGCATGGTTATTCGACACTCCCAAACCAAACCTCACAAAACTAAACCGAACCAACCGAACCACATGCAAAATAGCCAGCCTAGACTAATAACCAACGGTTCAGGTTGTTTTCTCTTTTCTGAAAAAGAAAACTACGATTCAATTTTGGTTATACATATATATAACCAAACTAAACTGAACTTTAAAACCGAGCCGACCAAGTCTATACTTATATATAGATAACATAATTAATTAGTTAAAGATTTTGGAGCTATCTGGATGGAACGAATTTGGATTTTATCAACCAAGTATTTAATTTCAAGTATATATTGGTTTTTTCTTGATTGCATGATCCATGTGTTAGCATTAAAAATGAAAACTTCTTATTACAAACAGTTCTACATCTGGATTTTTGCATTAACAAAGAGAAAATAACATTGTTGTGCTATGCGTGGCTCTAGAAACAATTCGCACCGCACCGAATCAAGCCAAATTTCAAAACAAATCCAACCAAACTCCAAAATCGGACCAAAATGAATCGAACTATAAAACCAAACCACACCATGTTGGCTCAGTTGTTGTTTGGCCCAAAAACAACTCAACCAAGAATTAAAAGGATTGTTTAATGGGTTACTTAATGGCCAAGTTAAGGTTATTAGTTATTAGGTTCTTGTTAGCTAAATAAGTTAGAGTTAACATTACAAATAGATTATATTGGATTAGGGTTTCATCAAGAGAAACACAAGTTATGTGTAAGGGAGGTTTTTGAGTGAGATTTTCTCTAAGTAAGAATATATATTGAGAATTATTCAATAGATGTCTTTGTGTGTGTTTCTTTTTTGTGAGAGAGCAATTCGTTCATAAATTGGTATCTGGGCGATCAAGCTCTTTCTTCTTTGTAAAATTTTATTTTGGTGTTAATCGATCAAGCCAAATCAAAGAAAAAGTCTACCCGAACAAGCCGTGATTGAGGAGAAAGATCGAAATTATTTTTAGGATTATTGAACCAAAAAAGAGCTTATCGAGAAGAAGAGTTGATTAATCGAAGTCGTTGGTTATTGAAGTCTTATAGATCGAGCCGGAAGAGACTGATCCGGAAAATGTTGAAAGTTGTTCAATCTAATATAGGATCAAGATCTTTTTTGAGCGATCAAAGTAGCGATCGATGCAATCGAGATTTGGGATTGCGGATTTTGTGATTTTCGCAGCTAGCTTTTTGACGAGATTTTTGTTTGCGACTCGTTTTCTAGGTGCCATCAAAGTCACGATCGAAGAACATGTTTAATCTATCAAAGTCCGAATAAGGCAAGTCAGATCAATATTGTTTGTTTTTCTCATTTGTTGAGTTTGAGCAATAAATCAATACCCGCAAAGGACAATACTACTAGTACCCCGATAATGCTTCAATGCCTGATGCTGACCTTGGTCAATTATATGACTTGGGCAATGCATATCCAGGCCATTTTTAACGTTTAAGGCATGCGGGATGCCATTGAACCGGGAACAGGGGTGGAAAAGAAGAAAGAAAATATGGCAATTGTATCCTTGTTGCAATCGATACCCGCAGAGCATATTTTGCAAGCTGACAATCTCGGTTCAGCTAAGAATATGTGGTTAACCATTAAGACTCGTCATCTAGGAGCCTTGCTGGTACGCAAAGCGAGACTCTGGCATCCCGTTTTGCAAAAATCCTTCTAAACTTGTTTGAAAAACTTGATTGTGGGCTAGAGTTTGTTTTGAAAAACTTTTTAAGAATTTAATATTTATAAAAGTTGGAGGGCTGGCTTGCAAAAAGTAAGAGCAACTTTAAATTGGGAGGTTGAGTCAATTTTACAAAGTTGAATTTGACCGAAATATAATCAAAATTGCATTCCATAATAAATATGTAACTTTTAATTGGGAGGTTGAGTCAAATTTTTCTTGACTGGCATGATGGATGGTAGGGATGAGCAAAAATCGGTATGGTATCGATTGGTACCGGTACTGGTATCGAATACTGATTTGGTGCCGTCGGTACTGAATTGGTACCAAGGTTTTGAGTTTTCAGGATCGGTACGGTACAGTATGGTACCAGTATTTCCCAAATTTTACCTTAAATACCAGTACCGGTACCAAAAATTTGCAATTTTCGGAATCGGGATTTTCGGTACCGGTACGGTACCGGGCTCATCCCTAATGGATGGACGTCTAAATCTTAAATATTGGAGGGAAACACGTACTTTAGGGGTTTCCTTTCTTGTGGGTTTGAGGAGTAGTGGTTTCATGCGACTAGACTGCTCTAAAAGTTGCTTCATACAAGGAGACTAAACATGAGAATGCATGTCTTGACAACCAACATGTATTTACACATTTTGCATTTGACACTTTTTCCTCGCGTCTGAAGCGATGGAGCTGCTTACTCGAGTCCAACAGATCATGCATAGTAGTGCTCCAAGTTCAAGATCCATGAATGTAGTTTTTAAAAGATTAGAGCTTGCAATTCAAAAGGGGCTAGCGACGTAGCTTGTTGCCCGTTTGCCTTCTATGTAAACAATGCTTTTTTATATAAATTATAATGATTTAAAATATGTAAGTTAAACAAATCAAAGATTCACACGAGAAGAGAGCAACACAGAAGAAGTCGAGGCAAACCGTCTATGACTATTTGTCACGTAATTATCTGAATCGTTCAAGCATTTCAGACTTTATGTCCATCACATAAAGGTTACGTAACTCTAGAAAGAGAGATTGCTATACTCGTACAAAGTTCGGTCCTTTCCTATGCCACTAAATGAAAGAATCAGAAAAAAAAAACTTAAAAAATGATGGTTAAATCATTTATTGTGTATTAAATAACTAAAAAGTAGAGATTACATTGATAGATCGATATCCTGATAAAAGCAAACCAACAAATGATAATTATAAATGTCCATAAATATCATATTATTTAAATCATAAATTGAAAAATGATTGGAAAACAAACTTAACATAAATAAAAATCAAATAATAATAAGTATAATAGATAAGAAAGGACGGGACACCAATGTGAGTAGGATGCATAACTTCTAAATCACATGATAGTGTAGAATTAGGTGATATATGGGTATTACTCATGAGTACACTTTCCCCTCTAATAAACTCATTTGATGCTAATATTTATTTAGCTTGGGCGCTAAGCCGGGGTATAAACAAACAAAAACACAAACAGCTTACGCTACTACTTAAAAATGGTTTATACTTGGTACACATTGTTGCCAAAATTTTGGAAGCATTCCCTTCAAATCAATAGCTTATGGCTTCTAACATTTACAAGTTCCGATAGATCTTGTATTAATAATGTTAAGTTATGATGAGAAGACCCTCCTTCTTCTACAGCTTTCCTGGCTACCATCCCGAGTCTTTTCGCTTTGTTTCTCCTCTCATTTCCTTCAGGTCCCGCATCCATTACTGCTTCTATAGCCGTTTTCACCTGCTCGTTGTTCACGGTCACCCCAAATCTATCCTCCTCGCCCCAATGCACCACAACGGGTGCACCAACACTCACACCGATCCCCAGCACCTGAACGAGTAGCTGTTAAAACAATGTTTGGAAAGGATTGGGATCAGCAAGATTGGTGGACAATCACATCATATCCCTGTTATTCAGCAAAGCAAATATCCGGTTTCCATTTCTCAATATTCACAGCCATCTATATAGTTTTTTCCTTTTTTGGGTTCATAGAAGCGGTGTATAAATTGGTGATTGTTTCCTCATTGTAAAACATAACTTTTGAATAACAATTCTCAATCAATTCTCTCTGAATATCATGGTATCAGAGCAGGATTGCTCATCATATACCCGTTAATTTCCAGCCTCGTCTCTGATAAATCCAAAACCGAGTCATCATGTCCGGAGACGGCAACTCAGGCTCGGATTTATCACTACAGCTTGCCAGTTTGTTACAAAATAGCCTCAATACCCAGCCTCAAAATCCAAAGCTTTCTGATAACCTCCAAATCAACCTCAAGCTCAACAGCCAGAACTACGGGCTATGGACCCGGATGATCCGAGTCGCTATAGGCGGAAGATCAAAAACTCTGTTATCACATCTGACCTCAGATCCACCTGATCAAAGCGATGAAAAATATGATAAATGGGAACAAGAAGACCTAATCGTTTTTTCATGGCTCATCCAAAACATTGAACCAGTACTCGCAGGCAACCTAACTGAGTACCCCACCGCAAAAACTTTGTGGGACGCTCTGTGGTTACCTACAACAGTGGAAGAGACAAGATGCAAACCTTCAACCTTCATGTGAAGGCGAACGATATCAAGCAAAATAACAGTTCTCTTGAAGATTTCTGGATCGCGTTACAGGGGGTATGGGGAGAAATCGATAGAATCGATCCAAACCCCATGAAATGCCCAGAAGATATAAAAACATACTCAAAAATCAGGTCAGAACAAAAACTCTTTCAATTCTTAAACGCCCTAGACCGGAGATATGAACATATTAAAAGGGAAATACTCCGGTTGGAACCTCTTCCGTCGGCAGAAGCAGCATACGCCGCTGTTCGTAAGGAAGCTGCTCACCAGAATATTCTGGGAGCAACTAACGAAACACACGGCATTGCGGCGGGGTTGGTTGCCACCGAAACAGAAGGGTTAGGGCTCATAACCAAAGGGAACCGCCGGGGTGAAGGGAAGAGAACCGGACCGTCAGGTAAGGACAACAAAACCCACTTAAAATGTGACCATTGCGGTATGTCTAGACATACCAAAGATCAATGTTTTCGGATTGTCGGTTACCCGGAGTGGTGGTCCGACGGTCACAAGAAGCTCGCCAAAAACTCCGGATCAGAAAAAAGCAAGAGCCTCACCGCCGGTAACAAAGAAACTGTAGCTACTGGTTCTGGTGCTGATAAAGGAGCTGATCAGAAAATCACCACTGGTTTTGGTGGGATGGCGGCAGCTGCTCAAAGAGAAAGTGGGGAGGATATGTTTTCGATGTGCACAGGTACAAGGGATAAGAGAGAAGGTGTCTCAAAACCCTTCACTTATCCCTCACATAATTACATTTCCACCCTTAAAAAATCAAGTTCCACCGAAAACACAACCTTCATTTCTTTTATAGAGAAAAGTTTTAGAAATTGCAAAAAAGAACATAACATTAATGGTTATGCAAACATGGCTCAAAATTATAATATGATACCCGAACAATCATGGATATTTGATTATGGAGCCACGGACACCATGACTTATGATTCAACAGATTTTGTCACATCGACAAACCCTACAAAATCATTTATAAACACGGCAAATGGGGAAAAAATGAGTGTCCAAAGCGGGGGAACTATTGAGATTTTACCAACACTTAAGCTCTCTAATTGTCTTTATGTTCCTGCCTTATCACATAAGCTCCTTTCGATAAGCCATGTAACAAAGGAGTTGAATTGCTCGGTTCTCATGCAACCCACATTTTGTATCCTACAGGATATCAGGACGGGAGCGATCATTGGGCGTGGCACTGAAAGACAAGGGCTGTATTACGTGGATGAAGTGACTCAAAGTGGTACTGTAATGCTTTCCCATGGAACAGCTGAGCGTGAAGCCTGGCTATGGCATAGGAGATTGGGTCATCCATCCACTAGTTATTTACATGCCTTATTTCCTAAGTTATTTCCTTCAAATTGTAAGTCACATTGCGAAACTTGCGTATTAGCCAAGAGTCATCGAAAAACATTTAAACCAAATAATACAAGGGCCGACTTACCCTTTTCATTGATTCATTCAGATGTATGGGGTCCTGCCCCAATTATTGGGGGACAGAACTTTCGTTTTTTTGTGATATTTGTGGATGATTGCACACGCATGACCTGGGTGTATTTGTTAAAAAATAAATCCGAAGTTCTTGATAAATTTATCATCTTTTACACCATGGTCCAAACCCAGTTTAAAAAAAATATTCAGATCTTTAGATCTGATAACGGAGGAGAATTTGTTAACTCTGAGATGAAATTTTTTTTTCAAACAAAAGGGATCATCCATCAAACCACTTGTCCCTATACTCCAGAACAAAATGGGGTTGCGGAGAGAAAAAACCGCATCCTACTAGAAATAACTCGGGCTCTTTTGATAGAATCCCAAACTCCAAAATTTTTTTGGCCCGACGCCCTTGCCACCGCTGCATATCTTATTAACCGACTTCCAACTCAAATTTTAAAAACAAAAACTCCATTGCAAGTCCTTACAGAATACACCAAACCTCCTTCCATTCTTACTCTTGAACCCCGAATCTTTGGGTGCACTGTCTTTGTTCACATACCAAAATCCAACAGAGATAAACTTGATCCGTGTGCTGAGAAATGTGTCTTTGTTGGATATGGAATAAACCAAAAAGGATATCGATGCTACAATCCAAAAACCCAACACATGTTCACCACTATGAACTGTGATTTCCTTGAAACCAAGTACTATTTTGCCACCCAAAACAGTGGTCAGGGGGAGAGAGAATGTCTAGACACACTGAGGTGGTTGAGGTATACTACATATGAGGAAGGAAAGAGTCAAAGTGCCACACAGCCTGGAGAAAGTATCAGTGCCCCCCAAGGAGCGTCTCCTAACCCGATACCCGAGGTAAGTACTCACTCTTCTATGGAAACCACTAATGATGCACCGAGACAGGGGGAGAATGAAGCACCGAGACAGGGGGAGAATGAACAAGAGGAGGTGGTTGCTCAAGAAGATGTATTAGTAGAGCAAATTGAACAGGTGCAAGAACCAGAAAATCTTCCCACACAAGAAGACACGACTGCTAGATATGTACTACCACCAAGAGCAAATAGAGGTGTTCCACCAAAAAGGTATTCTCCTGAAAAGAAGCCCAGAGAATGTAGATATCCGATGGTTACATAGCCAAAGGAAAGCTATCTCAGGAAGCGGAGGCATTTACTTCATCTCTATACTCTGAGGAAATCCCTACTAATGTAGTACAAGCCTTGAAATCAAAACAGTGGAAATATGCAATGGAAGAAGAAATGAAAGCTCTAATAAAAAATAATACATGGGAAAAATGTGTTTTGCCTTCGGGAAAGAAAACTGTTGGGTGCAGATGGATCTTCACAATTAAATACAAGCCGGATGGATCAATCGAAAGATACAAAGCAAGATTAGTAGCTAAAGGCTATACACAAACATATGGAATAGATTATTCTGAAACTTTTTCTCCTGTTGTAAAGATCAATACAATTAGGGTTCTTTTCTCCATTGCAGCAAATAAAGGATGGCCCTACACCAATTTGATGTAAAAAATGCTTTTTTACACGGGGAACTGAAGGAAGAAGTCTATATGGAAGCTCCACATGGTTTCTCCGATCAGTTTGGAGAAAAAGGAAGTATGTCTTCTCAAGAAATCCCTTTATGGATTAAAACAGTCTCCCAGAGCGTGGTTTGGTAGGTTCACCTTAGCTATGAAGAATTATGGATTCGTGCAAAGTAACTCAGACCACACTTTGTTTCTCAAACGTAGAGGTAACCTCATAACATGCCTTATAATCTACGTTGATGACATGATCATTTCGGGAAATGATGAAGAGGAAATAACGAAGCTGAAGAAGAACTTGTTCACAGAATTTGAAATGAAAGACCTAGGGAGACTTAAATACTTCCTTGGTATTGAAGTTCTAAGATCCAAACAAGGGATCTTCATGCACCAGAAAAAGTATGTCCTCGATTTACTAGCAGAAATTGGTATGGTCGACTGTAAACCAACAGACACTCCAATAATTGTAAATCAAAAGCTCTACATGGAGGAAAAAGCAGACTTAGCCGATAAAGAAAGATACCAACGAATGGTAGGAAAACTGATATACCTCTCACACACCCGACCTGATATAGCATACGCTGTGGGGGTGGTAAGTCAGTTTATGCATCAACCTCAAAAGATTCACATGGAAGCAGTCTTGAGAATTATAAAATACCTCTAGGGAACGGCAGGGCATGGAGTCTTATTCAAACCAAATGGGCATCTAGAAACTCAGTTATATACAGATGCAGATTGGGCAGGAGATAAAGGCGACCGAAAATCCACGTCAGGTTACTTTACTCTAGTCGGTGGAAATCTTGTTACATGGAGAAGCAAGAAACAAAAAGTGGTGGCCCTTTCAAGTGCAGAAGCTGAATTTCGAGGAATTGCTAGAGGGGTAACTGAAATTTTGTGGATACGAAGACTTCTAACAGAAATAGGATATCCACCACAAGAAACTAGCAAGGTCATGAGTGATAATAAAGCTGCTATTCAGATTTCAGAGAATCCAGTACAACATGATCGAACAAAACACATAGAAGTAGATCGACACTTCATCAAAGAAAAGCTAGAAGCTGAAGTTATCATACTTCCATTTGTTCGGTCAGAAGACCAACTTGCTGATATTCTAACCAAAGCTGTTAATGAAGGTGTCCTACGCAAGTGTCTGAGCAAGTTGAATTTTGGAAATCCCACTATTCAACTTGAGGGGGAGTGTTAAAACAATGTTTGGAAAGGATTGGGATCAGCAAGATTGGTGGACAATCACATCATATCCCTGTTATTCAGCAAAGCAAATATCCGGTTTCCATTTCTCAATATTCACAGCCATCTATATAGTTTTTTCCTTTTTTGGGTTCATAGAAGCGGTGTATAAATTGGTGATTGTTTCCTCATTGTAAAACATAACTTTTGAATAACAATTCTCAATCAATTCTCTCTGAATATCAGTAGCTTCTCGTTCAAGAACTGTTCAGCAAAAAGAGGCCATGTGACCATAGGAACACCCGCAGACACCCCTTCCAAGACCGAGTTCCACCCACAGTGTGTCAAAAACCCACCAACCGAAGGGTGTGATAAGATTAGGACCTGTGGAGCCCAGTCTCTTATAATGAGACCTCTATCTTTTACTCTATTTTCAAACCCGGTTTCTGATAACCATTTATCAACCTCATGAGCTTGGTCACCGGCTCGGATCACCCATATGAATGGGGATTTGGATGCTTCTAAAGCTAACCCGAGCTCGATGAGTTGTAGAGGCGTGACATGACTACTGCTACCGAAGCACGCATACACCACTGATCCCGGTTCTTTTGAATCGAGCCAGTTCAAGTAACGTTGGCCATCATCAGAAGTATTGTTTCCTCTTACTGGTTTACCCGAACCGTTATCGCTAGCCAACGATAACGGTCCAAGACACCAAACCTTTCCCCCTTTTAACTTCTTGAACTCCTTAACATATTCTTGCTCCAACTCCTCAAAACTATTAATCACCATCCCATAAGCTCGTGACTCGGTCTCTCTTATTCGAACATGAAATCTTGACTCGGTTTCCCTCACTTGTTCAAGTCTCTCACTCGTGAACCGGCTATGGTTGAACTCGGGTGGTAGCTGGGCTCGGGTTATCTCAATTCGGTCGGGCAGCCCTGGGAGAATAAAAGGCTCCGATTCGGGTATTTCATCGAACTTGAATTCGTACAAATAATAACTAGATAACTGTTTGAAACAACTCATTCCATCAAATATAATCCTTGGAATCTTATACTTTGCCGCGATATCATCCGTCCAGAGCATATATTTATCGGACAACATACAACTCGGACGAGGCTTTAACGATTCAAATCGTTGTTCTAGCAATTCTTTCAACATCTCAACTGCGGCTGCAAAGTTCGGAAGTAGATGTAAACCAGGTAGCGCGTCTACACTTTCGCATCCCTCCGGTAATCCATTCTCGGTCGCTGGAAACGGGAGTTCGAGAAACTGGACCAGGAGTCCGGAGTTGATGTGTTCTTGGAGAGTAGGGCTGTATCGAACGGCGTTTGAGGGGGTGGTGACGATGGTGACGGTAACATTCGGTCGTTGTGCGAGTAATTTCGCCATGTCGATTATCGGGATGGTGTGGCCGGGAGCTAGAAAGGGGATTAGGAGGAAGTGAAGGTGGTTGATTGGTTCATTAGAAGCCATTGGTGAATTAAGGTTGATGAATTGTGGAATTGATTTGGGGATTGCTGATATATATTTACAGATATTGATTGATGAAGATGAATGTTCTAAGAAATTGCAAGCATTTGAAAGGTACGTGCATGAGAATATTGGTCTTACACGGAATTAATGTTCTGCTTTGAAAAGTATGCAACTCACTTTCAATATCGTTGATTTCTCGTAAATATTGAGGTCCCAAATATATTAAATCAAGTAAGAATATATGTATCGGTTTTATGAAAAGTGAAAAAAAAAAAAAGAAATAAGTACATATTAGGTGCTAACTTTAAATTAACTTAAAAAAAAAGAGTCAAGTGAATGGATAGTTGTCCAACATATATCATAAGGGTTGAGTTCGGAAAAAAAATTAGGTTAAGCAACTTACATTAGACTATACTAGACTATACGAAGTAAGAGCCGGGCCAATGAGACCCATTATTATTGATATTATGATATGACTATGGTGTGAAGAGGTAGTGTGTGAACCGACCCGACCCAACCCAATCCTATGCGAGTAAACTTGACCAGGCTATTCGTTAGTTACACCTGCATGGCAATATTAGAAGACAGAGCAAAAGAATTGAAATGTTACAACTTCACCGATAGTAGAGCGGCACTCACTAACACGAGACAGTTAGACCTGAAGGAGAGCCACATCACGCGGCAGTGACGCATGGAGATTGAAAAGGCATGCTCAATTATTAAGGATACATTGTTATATCACCTTAGTCTATAGTTATGCCTGCTTACTTATTCAATATTTGCGATTGAAAAGATCTTACTCTAATATTGCAATGAATTTACGACAGTGGAGAAAAGCGTGACAATTGCTTTTCTCCACGGTTTTTTTTAATAGCTAATAATATCTATGGCTAGTTCTGTTGTTAAATGTATAAAACTGAACTGTAAACATATTTACTAGAACATGATGTGTGGTTGCACCCATTGCTAATATGCTAGACTTCGGTGACGATGTACTAGGTAGTATTGATGGTAAAATAGTTTAAATTATCGGAAAACTCAAAAGCAGAAATAATACTAGCTATGATCTTAAAAAATATATATATACTAGATTTTATCCCCCGTATTACGGGGGTTGTTTTACATTATTCGTTTTTAATATTTATATATGTATATTTTGATTTTAATTTTATTTATTGTAAGAAAGTTAATTATTAATATACTTGAGGTTTGTTAATAAAATGGTTTCACAAACAAATGATATGTTATAATCCAGTTTAAAAGCTATCTGCGTTTGGTGATACCCATTACCCGTTTATTTTCTTTATTATAAAATTGTTTCTTAATTATAAATAATATCTTTTTTTAAAATAAAATAGGATATTAATTTTTAGTATATTCCTATTTTATAAAATTTTCATATCAAATATTTGATGAGATTATTTTTTAATATAATGAGATGTTATAACCCATTTAAGAGCTATCTGAGTTTGGTGAGACCTTTACCCGTGAATTCGTGTCAAATGCGTGAGAAGCCTTCATTTACAAATAAAGCAATCTGATGGCTTGAGAGAATGGTTGTTTTACATTTTTTGTTTTTTAATATTTATTTTTTGGATTTTAATTTTCTTTATTGTAAGAAAGTTAATAATATACTTAGGGTTTGATGATGAAAGGGTTTTATAAATAAATGATATATTATAACCCATTTAAAAGCTATCTGGATTTGGTGACCCATGACCCGCTTATGTTTTTTACTATAAAATTGTTTATTAATTATAATTAATATCTTTTTCTTTTTAAATTGGATATTAAATTTTAGTATATTCCTATTTTGTAGGATTTTCATATCAAATAATTGGTAAGATTAATTTTAATTTAATGAGATGTTATAACCCGTTTAAGAGCTATATGGTTTTGGTAAGACTCATACCCATGAATTTGGGTTAAATCAATAAGAGGTCTCCATTTAAAAATCAAGAAATCTGTTGGCTTCCATAAAAGGGGGGAGCGACCACATCGCGACACATAGGATTTTTGGGTTTTTGTTTATATATTATATATATATATAGTGTAAAGTTAAAATGAAAACCCACTTGAGTTGTGAAAACCGCGAAAACCCTATGTAACATCGGTTTTTTTTTTTGTTACATGTAATATATGTTGTAACATTTAATACAAAACATCGAAACATCAAAAAAAAATGTTTTGCTATTTTATAACATTTTTTTACTAATTTTTATATATATTTTCAGGAGAGAGAAAAAGTTATATTTATATTTACATTTTTTATTCACTTTAATTGTAGACCACAAGATTTAAACATTAATTAAAAGCATGTGGTTGAGAATGAGTTTCTAGAGTTTTCAAAACTCAATTGAGTTTTTATTTTATATTTAGCCTATATATATATATATATATATATATATATATATATGGGAGGAATATTTTGAGAACCATGTTGAGTTTTAAAAACTTAAGAACTCAATTCTAGGCCACACATTTAATTAAATGGATTGGAATATGTGGTTGAGATTAAATCTGGCAAAAAAGTCAACTTAGGAGAGAGAATAAATATGTAAGTGGTTACACTAACTTTTACGTCCGTTACACATGTGTAAAAAGTCGACTCGGTGCGTAAAAATTCTGTAATTATTTTACGTGTATGTAACTTACATATATTACGTATGTGTAAAAAATTTTCAAAAAAAGAAAAATTGTTACATTGAGTTCTTTCGAGTTCTTAAAACTCAAAGGGGTTCTTAATTGAAATCTCCCCTATATATATATGTATGTATGTATGGGGGAGGGATATTTTGATAACCATGTTGAGTTTTAAGAACTTAAGAACTTCATTCTAGGCCACACATTTAATTAAATGGATTGGAATATGTGGTTGAGATTAAATCCGGCAAAAAAGTCAACTTATGAGAGAGAATAAATATGTAAGTGGTTACACTAACTTTACGTTCCTTACACATGTGTAAAAAGTCGACTCGGTGCGTCAAAAATTCTGTAATGTTTTTACGTGTATGTAACTTACATATATTACGCATATGTAAAAAAAATTCGAAAAAAAATCGTTACACTGAGTTCTTTCGAGTTCTTAAAACTCAAAAGGGTTCTTAATTGAAATCTCCCCTGTATGTATGTATGTAGAGGTGCACAAATCGGGTTTTTCAAATACCCGGGTTTGGGTATGACCGGGTATTGGAAAATCGGGTATTGGTAATACCCGGATCGGGTTCGGGTCTGGGTATTGTCTTTAAAAACCATACCCCATGCGTCGGGTTCGGGTCAGGTATGGAACCGGGTATTCTAAAACCGGGTATTTGAATACCCTATTTTCGGGTATTGAAAAAACCCTATTTTTGGGTTTTTTGGGGTTTTTTTCGGATATAGATTGGATTTTTTAAGGGTTACAATTTTTAGGGATATTTTCGGGTATTTTTCAGGTATTTTTGGGTTACAATTTTTAGGGGTATTTTTGGGGTTTTTCAGGGTAATTTCGGGTTACAATTTTTCAGGGTAATTTCGGGTATAGATCGGGTATTTGAAGAAACCCAGTTCCGGATATGTAATTAACTGATTCCGGGTTTCAGGAATTACCGGGTATAAATCGGGCCCGGTTCCGGGTACGGGTTTTGGTACTAAAATGCATACCCTATCCGTACCCTACGGGTAGGGTAGGGTACAGGTTCGGGTACTAAAAACCCGGGTATAAAAAAACCGGTTCCGAGTATTTTTTTTCATGTCCGGTTCTTGGTTCGGTTTTTTGTGCACCTCTGTATGTATGTATGTTACAAAAGAGCATATTAATACTCTGATAACCAATGATTAATAGAGAGAACATAACATGAGAGTCCTTGAGGCCTTGATGAATTTGGGCTTAAACATTGAGCTAGTGAGATATTTATGTGGCCTGGTCTCAAGGCTAGTGGGTGGTAACTCCACATGTCACATGAAGACATGAAACAAAGTTTGTTCATTCAATATAAACTGTAAAGGCTTCTAACTCCACCTATTTTGGGTTTCTAACAAAAAAATTAGATGATTCTTATTATTCTAGTTTTAGCTAATACGAATTGTTCGATAAACTTTTCATAATCATCTTTCTCTGATAAGTGAAGATAAGTGAATAAGAAAAGAAAATTGCAAACTTCAAAAATTTATTAAAAAAGCCTTCTGTAAAAAATAAAAAATAATATAAAAAACATGTTTCCCTCCCATGTTAAGAGAAAAAAAATGGTGTAAAAGAAAATGCTTTTAAAATAGCCCCTCTAAATGTTACTGGCCCTCTTTAAGGTATTGGATTACACTAGTATTGGCTTGTTAATATTGTTATGACTAATCATTGTATATGTTTATTATTTATAATTAGGATTCTGAATTCTGAATTATTTGTTACCATATTTAGGCTAATATGTTTTCCAAATAGGAACTACGGTAGGATTCATAATTCATAAATGCGAACCTCTTGCAAGGAAACTCTATTTTATACGAGTTTTGCAGTTCTATACAAGGAAACTCTATGTTAAGTGTTTTATCATTCATGTAAGGATTGAAAAGATTATACGACATTGTTTTCTCTACCGAAAGAGAATACATGCACACGTTAAGTGTGTTTTAAGGATTAACAAGCTTATAAGGAACTCTATGTTGTTTCTCTACCTAACGATAATCGCATGCCTTAAGCGTGTTACCTTGAACGATTTTGAGAGATTTTGAGAGTGCCCTTGTCATCCATATCATATGAATGAGTCATTTGTGCAACTATTCTAATCAGACTATCAATAAATTCATCCAACACTTTTATGTTATATTGCCAAAGAAAATACAGTGACGGAGTATTAAAAGTGCTATGCTACTTGATATAAATCGAATTTGTGCGACTAAACGTTCTTGATGTTATGGAATAAGCCAATCTTTTCCATCAATGTAAGCAATACTGATGTAAGGAGTTGCATCCGCTACACTTAATTGTTTTGCGAACTTCACCCTACCTTTGAAATCTGATCCAGGACCCGAACATGCGTGTTCTCCAAATATTACTTTCCTGAAAAAACATTCAAGCATTAGACACAATATATGTTAATAACAATGATTATCATAGGATTGATATCTTTTGATTACTAAAATCTTGAATAGTTATATTTTTCAATAATGTTGTATGCACTAGCTAGTCACAAAATCATGCTACATAATTAATCTAAAAGTTTAAAACAGCCTTAACTGATCTCTAGAAGGGTCTTTCCAGTCATTCCAACCTTCCGGAGTAACAATAGCAGACATGAAAGTTTTTATGAACACGGTAGTTGAATATACACCCCAAGCCCTCCCAAGCCAAATTTTACCCTGTCCTTGAATCTTACAGTTCACAAACGAAAACCCGGTCTTTTCCTGCAACGAAGACCGCTGTTGGGCTGCTATCGCTCCATTGATCCCAGGACCGGATGCCACGGAGTTCAACGTACAATCCTAGAAGAAATATTTAAGAAAAATGGATTAGAAGCCTCAACATTTGTCCATCTATGCCTTCTTCACTACAACAAATATACAGGTTGTACACTTCTTTTTTCCTACACGGTTTAGGAATATGTATAACTTGTTGTCAAGGTGTTTATGCTTAATAAACGCGTAGAATATGTTTAAATTTAAAAACATAAAAGAAATATAGTAACACTACTAGAAAACAGATTGTTATTGCGTGAACATATTTTGTATGTTATTACAAATTTTGATTGAAATGAAAAATGAGAATATGATTTATAGGCGTGTTATTTCAATTTATAGGAAAACATCAATATTTATTTTATTTTAATTTCTAAAATACATGTCGGCGAAAGATTTGTGGTTGATCCTGGGATGTGTAGACCGAATAATGTGTGATGAAGAACTATACCTCATAGAGTGATCTACCATTTCCGAAGATAAAATCTATGGTTCCTTCAATGAAGCAATTTTTGAAATAATGCCTTCCGGACTCAGCAAAAAGAGTATCTTGAAATCCATAAAATCCACAACTATAAAAAGCTGCTTGATCGGCGCTGATTCTAAATGCAACCGCTTGGGTTCCAAACGTGCCTGGACCCGGATGAGGAGCTTCGTTCTTTATCATTCCAAAGCAAAAGAAGCATATCAATCTTGAATATTAATTAAGACAATAAAACCTCCAATGAGTTACTTGCATGGTAATTTATAAGTTACCTTAAAGCTGATGCCGTAAGCGATAAACTTTGGAGAGTAAACACCAACCGAGTAGCTGTAGACAGTGCCATTAGTTTTAGCCGCAGTGTCGTTCCAAATAATGAATGTATTGATAAAACCCTGGCCTTGAATTATCAAATTGGATTTAGTTTTTTTCACATTTACTTTCTCCCTGCCAAAACAATAAAATGTTCTTGGTAACAAATTTAACACATATTTAAACACAAATTCTGGCGCACAACGTCTACATTGGCGGAACTTAAACTTTTTAGTGGGTCATCATAAGATTCTTTTCTCTAGCGTTACAATTAGAGGGTAGAACTCATGTTTTTAAGAAAACAGATTTTATATATATAAATCCAACAAATTCGTGTCACTGGCTGGTGGGTCAATGAACCTCTTGACCCGAACCCTCTTGGTTCCACCTCTGCATAAGTCGGCACAAGTATACAAACATGTATTACCTGTATAAGCCTGCGTCAACTATGATAAGTGTTCGTTTTGGTGCATTATCTGGAACAGCATCCACTGCCTTTTGTAGACTGTTGAATTTGCCACAACCTTTTTGATCAACGGTTAATTTAAGTGCCACCCCGTATTTTGCTATGAGTGGAGATTTCCATTTTGTTTCGTCGCAGGTAAGCAGCCTATAAAGATAGCCGAAAAGTTGGTGTATGAAAGACAAGTCATGAAATGATCCACTTTGATCAAAAACACTTTTGATAGAAGTGATTTTAAAGACTTGTAAAGAGATAGGAGTAATTATGTTTATATTTCGGGTGTAGATGGAAAGCAGAGCAATTGCAGTGACAGATAGCCAAAATAATATGCTTCTTTTAGTGTTCATGTTTTTGGACTAAAGGATTGTGATTAAGAATTCTTATGGGGTATGTTCTTATATATACATAATTTTTTTTTCTCTCAAGTTTCATGAATGCATGATGCACTTTTTAAAACAGCTAAAATTATGTTAAAAAAAGATGATGGTTAGAAAAGGTTAACGAAACATTAAACAACTACATTAGAAGAAGAGGGTTCTATAACCACTCGATCAGCCCATAAAACTGTTGGGAAAAACGACATCTAGCCACGAACGGTAAACAAAAATTGCGAAATTAATCTTCGTTTGGCTAAACTTTTTCCCGACCCGAATGAACCAATGAGGATGCAAACAAATAAGGTAATATGAAAGTAAAAGTGACACAAAAATTTTAGCGTGGAAAACCTCTCAACGCGAGAGTAAAAACCACGGGACTACTAGAGCCGCTTCAAATCCACTATCACCGATAATGAGCAATACAAAGTCTTCACTAGGTAAAACTAGAGGCATACACAAATCATCATATACTTGGTACAAACTAACCTCAAGTATATGGAATCAAATACAAAAGAGTAAACGAATAAGAGGTATCACCAACGAGAGAATAAATCGATATCTGAAACGTCTCTTATCTTCACGAACACCAAAAACTGAAACGCCGGTTTTTTCTTCTCTTCGTAATCTCTTATTTCGGCAGAAGAGGAATACTAATTGTTCACAGCTTTTCTTCGTGTATATTGACGGCTCACAATATTCTTCCATGTATATATATAGGTATGTCGGTTAAATATATATTCCAAAAACAAACTTTGGATTTTGTCTTTCTTGTCCAAGAAGTCTATGTGGGCCCAAACCAATTCCCCCTTTTCTTTTCTTCCGTCAACAAACAAAAATCAATAATAATATATTTCCTTTTTTTTTCTTATTATTAAACAAAAATAATAATATAACCCATAAAGCAAAAATATTTGTTAGGTTTTCTCATGGACAAAAATACTCAAACAAAAACTTTGAATTTTAGTGTTCTGACTAATTAACTATTTACAAAAATGAAAAGTGTGAAATCGAATAAAATACTAGTACTGTTTTCAAAGCGTTAGCCTTGAATATGGCCTACAATACACAAAGAAAATGGGTATTGCGTAACTTGAACTCACGTGTATAATTACTTGTACACATTTTTCCTTCACTTCTAAACACATAATATATAAACATTCATATTCATAATCGTAAAGATACATAGTCATAGGATAGGAAATAATGTCTAGTAACTGAAGAAAAAAAAATCGTGTATGGAACTTGCTCTAAAAGATATATAGGTCAGTTTGTAATAACCAATTTCTTCGATCAAAACAAGATGTGTCCTGCACTTGTTTATTGCTAGATCACTTATTACTCGATGTCGTTTCTAACATGAGTCGTGTTGACTTTTACGAACTTTGACTCAACATAATTAACAAGGATGTCTTAAATCTTAATATAAGTTTCTAAATGTTTTTAGTGTTGTGTGAAATCCATTCGTTCCCATCGATGAAAGAGATATCCATGAACAGAGTAGCTTCTTCTTCAGTTAGAGTTTTCACATACTAAACCCGAAATGTGGTATTTGCTCCGGGGCCTGAACACCCATATTCTCCAAAGAAAACCGTCCTGAAAATAAATTCAACATTAACAACAAATGTTAATAATGTTTTCTAACATGGTACATTTTATTACACCTATTACAAAATACGTAACACATGTTTATGTAAGAGGCAAACAAGGGAAAAATTAAGGGGATGTTTGGCATTGCGTTTTAAAAGTGATTATTTATTTATACAGAGTATTGTTGGATATTTTAGTATAATTGGATTGATTTATCGACCAATATAAATCATAATGTACATCAAACAAGTTAGGAGGTACGGGTACACTTGTTTGTTTGCTAAACACTGAGATTGATGGTTGTCACACCCTTAGCATGCCCAACATTTGTTTTATGACACGTTAGCTAGTTCTGAATATCAAAGATAATGTTTTAGACCTTGACCGGCTTCGACCAGTAACAACAAGTCTATCACGTGACAGGTAAAACAAGTTGGCTAGGCAAATTAAGTTCCCCTGAGCCTAACAAGATAATTTCCAATTATACGAGGTTCCTCTTGTCACGTTGACCCGAGTATCTAATATAGAACCTACTCATTAAGCTATAGGATAATCATATTTTTAAAATGCAAGGCCAAACACCACTTAAATAGCCATAACTGATCTCTAGCTGAATCTCTCCAATCATTCCAACCATCAGGAGAAACAACTTCAGTCATATAAGGGGGTGTTTGGTACAGAGAAAAAGAATGGGAAGAAATGGAAATAGAAATGGGAGAGAAATGGAATTGGAGAGAAATAGAAATGGGTGGAGAATTGACAATCATTTCCTTTGTTTGGTACAATAGAGAAATGGGTGGAGAAACGGGAGCAGAGACGTGATTAGGGTTCCGCCTCGGCATCATCATGGTGGAGAAATGGTGGCTCAGAGACGCGTCGCAACACCGCGAACGGAGTAGAGCATCATCATCATCGCCGCGCAACATCAACACCGCGATTTAGGGTTCCGCCTCGCAACACCGCCTCGCGATTTAGGGTTTCGTTTTGGCTCAGAGACGCGAACGGACGTGGCTGCGGCGTCGGCCGCCGTGCCGGACGTCGGCATCATCATCACCATCGCCGGTCGGAGCATCATCGTCATCATACGCGAACGGAGTAGAGCATAGACGCGATTTAGAAGCAGAGAGAATTCCATTTCTCTTCCAAATGGAGAGAATTGGATATCTCTACTTTTTGCCTACACCCAATTCTCAGAGAAAACCAATTCTCCGCCCAATTCTCCGCCTAATTCTCCCAAACAAGAGAAACCTAATTCTCCACCCTCAAATCTCTCTACCAAACACCCCCTAAGTTTTTATGAACACCACAGTTGCATATGCACCCCAAGCCCTCCCAAGCCACACCCTTCCACTTCCTCTAATACTACAATACACAAATGAAAACCCGGTTTTCTCGTTCTCCGCGCTCCTCCCATGTGCGGTTATTGCTCCACTAATCCCACCGCCACTTGGGACATCACTCGCTATCGAGTTCAGTATAGAATCCTGAAACATGACAGATCAAGTTAGAGACTATCTTGCTAATAATTTAAAAAGATATTGTGCTTATATTTGTAGGGTTTGGATCAAATACAAATGGCTTTTATCATGAGAAATGTACAAACAACTACAATTATTATTATTACACTATAACTTTTGAACTAGAGTAATTATTATTACACTATTTTATTTTTCATAGTGTTTCAACAATGATATTCAGAGAGAAAGATTTTCATATTCATTGATTTTTTTTTTTTGTATATTTTTACAATGGAAGAATGCCTTTTTATTTATAGGCTTTACACGACAAACTATAAAAAGAAAATATAATATCATGACTGGAAATATGGCTGGAAATCAGAGTTGCCTTGAATATGGACCCTAAGTATGGAGATGATGTCTTGACTGATCCATAATTTTCTCAAAATATTTTTTTCCTTTTTTTTAACACTCCCTCTCAAATTGAATAGTGGGATTGCCAAAGTTCAACTTGTTTAAACAATTTGAGAAAATTCTTCCATTTGTAGCTTTAGTGAGAATGTCGGCTAGCTGGTCTTCTGATCGGACAAAGGGAAGCTCAATGACCTTTGCTTCCAATTTTTCTTTGATGAAATTCCTGTCTACCTCCACATGTTTTGTTCGATCGTGTTGCACTGGGTTTTCAGAGATTTGTATAGCAGCTGTATTGTCACACATGATTCTACTAGCTTTCTTTTGTAAGAAACCAATATCAGTTAAAAGTTTTCGTATCCAAAGTACCTCTGCTAGACCTCGTTCTATCCCTCTGAACTCAGCTTCAGCACTTGAAAGGGCAACCACCTTCTGTTTCTTACTCTTCCATGTGACAAGATTCCCTCCTACCAAGGTAAAGTATCCTGAGGTTGACCTTCTAGTTTCTTTATCTCCTGCCCAGTCTGCGTCAGTATAAAGTTGGATCTCTAGATGCCCATTTGACTTAAACAGAACCCCATGACCAGTTGTCCCTTTAAGATACCTAATGATTCTCCGGACTGCTTCCATATGGGAAACTTCGGGTTGATGCATAAGCTGACTCACCACACTTACCGCGTACGCTATGTCAGGTCGGGTGTGTGAAAGATATATTAGTTTCCCCACCATTCTTTGGTATCTTTCTTTGTCTGCTAGTTCGGCTCCCTCTTCTCTCTGAAGTTTGAGGTTTGCCATCATTGGAGTATCCGCTGGTTTGCAATCGATCATCCCTGTCTCTGACAGTAAGTCAAGAATGTATTTCTTTTGACAAATGAAAATTCCTTGTTTAGATCTAAGAACTTCAATACCAAGGAAGTATTTAAGTCTACCCAAATCTTTCATTTCAAACTCTGTGGACAAGTTTTCTTTTAGCCTTTCCACTTATTCTTCATCGTTCCCTGTTATAATCATGTGGTCTACATAAATGATTAGACACGTTATCAACTTTCCATTTTGTTTAAGAAACAAAGTATGATCAGAATTACTTTGTTTAAAGCCATATTTTTTCATAGCCAAAGTAAATCTCCCAAACCAAGCTCGTGGAGATTGTTTCAGCCCATAAAGCGATTTTTTTAGTTGACAAACTTCGCCTTTTTTGAAATCTTGTGTGAATCCAGGAGGTGCTTCCATATAAACTTCTTCATTCAGTTCTCCATGTAAGAAAGCATTTTTAACGTCAAGTTGGTGAAGGGGCCAATCCTCATTAGCTGCTATGGAGAAGAGAACCCTAATTGTATCGATTTTGGCAACAAGAGAGAAGGTTTCAGAATAATCAACCCCGTAAGTTTGAGTGTACCCTTTTGCAACTAACCGGGCTTTGTATCTTTCGATGGTGCCATCTGGTTTATGCTTTACAATGAAAACCCAACGACATCCTACTGGTCTTTTTTCTAGTGGAAGCGCACATTTTTTCCATGTTTCGTTCTTTCTCAGAGCATCCATTTCTGTTTCCATTGCATCTCTCCAGTTTTTTAATTTTAAGGCTTGTTCGAGAGTGGTTGGAATCTTTTCAGAGTATAAAGCAGTCATAAATGCCTTGGCTTCTTTTGAAAAATTTCCTGTTGTAACATTCGCCATAGTATACATGGATTTTCGAGCTTCTTTTTCAGGAGAATATCTTTTTGGAGGAATTCCTCTATTGACTCTTGGTGGAAGAACATATCTTTCAGTTGTCTCTCCTGTTTCCCTTGTTTCATTAGGTTCATCTTGTAATGGCTCAACCTGTTTTGTTGCAACTTCATGATTTTCTTGGTTATCATGATTAGATGAATCAGAATCAGAATTAGAATTTTCTTGAGTGGTTTCAGTGTTACTTACCTCGGGCACCAGGTTGAGAAGATCATGTCCAGTGACACTAATTGTTGGTGTCGTAAAATGTGGAGAAGATGATTCAGCTTGGGTAATGTGATTTTCTTCTTCCATTGTTGGCATCCATTTCAACCAACTCAGTGTGTCGTTACTTTCTCTCTCCCCCTGACCACTATGTTGGGTATTATAAAAGTATTCTGTTTCAAGAAAGTTACAATTTATTGTAGTAAATATGTGACGTTTCTTGGGACTGTAACACCGGTATCCTTTTTGATTTACGCCATATCCCACAAATACACACTTTTCTGCACATGGATCAAGTTTGGTACGTTCAGTTTTAGGTATGTGAACAAAGACAGAACATCCGAAAACACGAGGCTCAAGGGTGAGAATGGAGGTATTTTAGTAAATTCGGACAGGGCTTGAAGAGGGGTTCTGAATTTAAGGATCATCGTTGGAAGCCGATTTATAAGGTATGTAGCGGTGGCAAGGGCTTCGGGCCAGAATATTGTAGGAACTTGGGACCCTATTAACAGGGACCGGGTTATTTCTAACAAAATACGGTTTTTTCGTTCAGCAACCCCGTTTTGTTCCGGGGTATGCCGACATGAAGTTTGATGAATCATTCCGTTTGTTTGGAAGAATTCTTTCATAGAGGTGTTAACGAATTCTCCTCCATTGTCAGATCGAAGGATTTTGATATGTTTTTGAAATTGAGTTTTAATCATGGTATGAAACATAACAAACTTATCGAAAACTTCTGATTTGTGTTTTAAGAAGTATATCCATGACATGCGAGTGCAATCATCAATAAATAAAAGAAAATATCGAAAACCTTGCCCCCCAGTGACTTTTGCGGGACCCCACACATCAGAATGGATTAAATCAAAAGGACTATCAACTTTAGTGTTATTCGGTTTAAAAGTATGCCTGTGACTTTTAGCCAAAACACAAGTCTCACAATTCAATAATTTATTCGAAGGAAAGAGTTTAGGAAATAAATGATGTAAATAACCAGCAGATGGGTGTCCAAGCCTTCAATGCCATAACCATGCTTCTCTGTCTACTGTTCCATGAGCCAACATTACAGTACCTTGCTGAGTCACTTCATCTACGTAATACAATCCTTGTCGTTTAGTGCCACGTCCAATGATCATTCCCGTCCTGATGTTTTGTAATATACAAAAGGTGGGATGCTAAGTGTGCAATTCAATTCCTTTGTCACATGACTAATAGATAATAGTTTGTGTGACAAAGATGGTATATAAAGACAATTTGGTAATCTCAGAGTTGGCGACAACTCTATTGTACCCCCTCCTTCTACCGACATAATACTCCCGTTTGCAGTTTGAATGTGTGTTTTTTGTGGTTTTGACATGGAACAAATGTCAAAAGGGTCAAATGTCATAGTATCTGTGGCACCACAATCAAAAATCCAAGATTTGGAGTATTCATTGTTAACTGCCATATTAGCCGTTCCGACATTTACTTTTGATTCCCCACGTTTTGCATTTAACAAACTATTATTTTTAATATTGTTGACTTGGGGGGGGCCTGTTGGTCAATTCTAAAACATAAAGGTTTGTAATGGAATTAACTTTTGAAGGGTTAGAAGATAAAACTCCAACCCTTCTACCTGGTATTGTAGCATCCCCAAATTGATCAGTGGCTATCCCTCCAAAACCGCCGGTGTGATTTCCGCCGCCGCTGCCGGTGGCCTTAGGGTTGCCCACGGCGGCCGCCGAATCTCCCCCTTCTTTCTTCCCTTTCTTGTGACCATCAGACCACCATTCTGGATAACCCACAAGTTTGAAACACTGATCCTTTGTGTGTTTGTTCATGCCACAGTGAGTGCATTTGAGTTTAGATTTGTCAATACGAGATGAGCCGTTCGTTTTGACATTCGAGTCAACCCTGTTTCCTCCTCGAGCAGCGTAGCCGGCCCCTTCAGTGAATCCCGAGGCAATAAGGCCAGCTGCGATGCCTTGTGATGGTGAGGGAACAGATCCGAGAATATTCCGGTGCGCGGTTTCTTTCCGAACCGCCGCGTATGCTCCCGCCGTTGGTAGTTTATCCCATCTGAGTATTTCCCGTTTAATCGGGTCAAACTGTTGGTCTAGGGCATTCAAAAATTGAAACAATTTTTGTTCTGCCCTAATGTTGTTGTAGGTGGTGATGTCGGCGGCACACGTCATTGGGTTTGGATCTCGCCGCTCGATTTCACCCCAGATACCCTGCATCACTATCCAGAAATCTTCAAGCGGTATGCCATTCTGTTTAAATTCATTAGCTTTAACGTGTAGGTCAAACGTCTGCAACTTGTCTTTTCCACTGCTATAAGTGACCACTAGAGCGTCCCATAGCGTTTTCGCGGTGGGAAACTCGGTAAGGTTGCTAGCTAATGATGGTTCGATGTTTTGGATAAGCCACGAGAAGACTACCAAGTCCTCCTGTTCCCACTGTTCATACTTTTCATCTTCTGGGTTTGGTGGGTTTCCAGAAAGATGACTTAATAATGTTTTTGATTTCCCCCGATGGCTACACGGATCATTCTTGCCCAGAGGGCATAGTTTTGGCTATTCAATTTAACACTGATGGTTAGGCTGTCGGAAAGTTTATGATTTGTGTTTGTGGTATTGAGGCTGTTTTTGAGGAGATTGGCAATTTGAATAGATAGCTCATTGTTGAGCGGGCTGCCGTCATCGGACATGGCGGCCCTGTCGGTTTGAAGGAAAAAGGTAGATGATGAGCAAAGGATTTCTTACTGCTCTGATACCATGTTTCAACAATGATATTCAGAGAGAGATTTTCATATTCATTGATTTTTTTTGTATATTTTTACAATGGAAGAATGCCTTTTTATTTATAGGCTTTACACGACAAACTATAAAAGGAAAATATAATATCATGACTGGAAATATGGCTACAAATCAGAGTTGCCTTGAATATGGACCCTAAGTATGGAGATGATGTCTTGACTGATTCATAATTTTCTCAAAATATTTTTTTCCTTTTTTTTAACACATAGCATAAGTTAAAAATTGTAATTACTCTAGTTATTTGCATGTTTAGTACGTTAATTTTATTTGTACCGGATCTCACCTCTATATTTGCAAGTAAAGATGTTAGCATTTAGGTGGAATAACAATACCTCATAGAGTGATCTACCATTTCCAAAAATAAAATCTATTGATCCTTCAATGAAACATTCTTTGAAATAATGTCTTCCTTTATCATCATGAAGAGTGTCTTGAGCTCCATAAAACCCGCAACCATAAAAAGCTGCCTGGTCACCCGCGATTCTTAGTGCCAGTGCCTGTGCCCCAACTGCACCTTGGGATGGAGGAGGAGCTGTGTTCTTTGCCATTGAACAACAAAGCAAGAATATCAAAATAAGAAAAAATAAAAAAGAGAAACTTTTTTGCCTAAAAAAGAATCAACTTTTGTCTTAGTAACAATCCTTTAGACTTATGACTTATTGACAAAGAGTTGATCCAAGAGTTAGCACACTTTATTCAGATTGGCTAGACGGAAGGAAACACGGCTAGAAAGTACTCAAACTTAAAAAGAGCATAACTTGGTGTGCGAGTGAAGTTACGGGCTTATAACACAGTTATCAAGCCCGAATCCATCAACTAGCATTTCCCAAATCTTTCTTTCTTCTAAAACTTAAAAAAGAGCATACCTTTGTCGCTGAAGATTTTTCCTCAATTTTAGGGTTTCCCAAATCTTTCTTTTTTATATTTTTATAATGTAATACGTGTAAATCACAGTTGCCGGATTCCATCATTTAGTTTCACAATGAAAATTTTCCTCAGTCTTAGTATTTCCGATATCTTTTTTATATAATGTAATACGCGTAAATCACTTATTGCCTTAAGTTAAATGTTTAGCAATACCTGCCAAAATTATAAAACATGGCTCGTTTAATTATCTATGTTTATCTCTTCTGATTTTCACTCTACCGGGAGTTATAATGCTTATAACCTTCAAAAGATTTTGATAAAATCCTCAGATTTTCCATAAATCCCACATATTTTCGAAAACATTTAGAAAAAAAAATTGATTTTCTTTTCTTTGCATTGCCTCAGATTGGTTGATGGGAAGATTGGATACTAAGTAACTGTTGACTAGGTTGTTACCTAAAATAGATAACAGATCAAAGTTAGTTAACTACCCTTTTATGAAATATGCACAAAAAAACTATTTAGTGCACTTTCAAATCTATGATTTTTGCACGTATGCATCACCTTGAAGCTGATGTTGTAAGCAATGAAGTTTTGAGCAAAAATGGAAACTGTGGCGCTGTAGACTGTGCCTCCGGTTGAATTTGCTGTGTCGTTCCATACGATCACAGTATTAAGATAACCCTGCCCTTGAATTATCAAGTTGGTCTTATTCTGATTCACCAACACTTTCTCCCTGTCACAATAATAAGATTTTCTTGGATTTTACATGTCTTAAACATTAGTTATTAGGTGCACAACAGATTATATGATGTAATCTGTACATTTTTTTTCATTATGGCTTATTAGATGTGTCATTTTTAATAAGTTATTAACATTGGATCCATATAGAAGGAAACTAATGTGTATACGTGTAAGTGGCCTAAAACACTATAAAACAAAAGAAAATAAAGAAGCATCACCGACGGTCCAATCCATCGTTAATTCAAAGGTGGTTACCGACAAAAACTCGTTGTGGCCATCGGTGACCAAGGGTGATCTGATTCGCCACATATAACCAACGAACTTTAGAAAAAAAAGTTTCATTTGTATTCTGGGGTACGTTGATAAATTATTTGATGACGATTATAAACATTTTTTTTTGTTTTTGGATTTCATAGGATTCGTCGATAATTAGCGACAGATTTTTTTTCTGTTAAGTAATTTTTTTTGTCAGTAATCCTCATTTGTTAGCAATGCAAATATCAAATTTGTCAGTATAAATTGATAAGATTAATTTGTTACATAAAATTTCTCAATATGAATTCCAAAAATAATATAAATAAAAATAATATCAACAATTTCTATTAACTCAAAACAATATCAGAATTTACTTATACATTTTCTGCTATTCTATAGCGTCCGATTTGTGACCGGTCAAAATCAGTCACAAAAATAAGCACGGATTTGCGACTTATCAATCGGTTACTAATTCTTCAACTAATATTTCAGTTGCTAATTAATACCCCGTTCATCTCTAGCCCAAGAGAAATGATATATGTTCTAATAAATCATTTTAGTGTTAAATGGCATGAATCCAGGATATGTAAATGGCTCACTTGAACACTCATGGATTCATGTCATGTGTTATTTGATATTTAATTAATACTAGACAAATATTACTTTTTTGCATGTTTATCACTTGACAAAAACTTACACATTTTTCCTAAGCCTTGTAGGGCAAAAAAATGTGTGCAAACCTCTTTTTTCTTTTTTTTTACATTGTAAAGGCTCAAAGACTGCATGGTCATAAAGGAAGATTAAGCACCTATAAGAGCCTGAATCAAGTATAATAAGAGTTGTACTAAGGCTACAATCAGGAACAGCATCAACTGCCTGTTGCAAAGTGGTGAAGTTCCCACACCCCTTTTGGTCAACGGTCAAAACAAGTTGCGCCGCGTATTCCGATACAACCCAAGAGTTCTTCCACGTGTCGTCATCACAACTTGCCTTACGGTGCCTGTGGTGGTGGTGGTGGTGGTGACCGCGGCGGCCAATTTTGATTTATGAGTGAAAAGAAGCCATAAATTCCACTATGCTTAATAATACTATTGATATAAGTGACTTCAAAGCTAGGTAATGATATGTTTGTGTTGGTGGTGTAGAAAGAAATAATGATGGATAAAATAGCAATGGAAATAACAGACAACCAAAACAAAATGGTTTTCTTGGTGTTCATGTTTTGAATCTAAGGATTGTGATTAAAAATGGTTATGGGATATGTTGTTATATATACATGCATATCAATGCTTTTATTATTTTACTAACACTCAACCACTTTTGTCTCATCATGCCGCCTTTCATTGCATGCTTCAAATGCATATATTTTTCTTTAAAGCTATCAATTATATAATTAGCAATATAGCATAAATAGGACTCGTTTTGTAACGTTTTATATACGTTTCTGACACTTAAATAACACCGATTTGACAAACACTTTTAAAAGGTGATCGTAATACTGGAAAAAACGTTCTTGGATCCGCCAGTGATTTTGTTACGCAATATGCAACTAAAGCTATAACTTTTTTGGCATTAATGGAATAATGATTCTAGAAGTTAAGCAAATGATTTAAAATGTGAGGTTTGGCTTGGGAGTTAAGGGAAGTGAGTGTGAAGAAAGTAAATGACAGGAAAAAAGAAGTGAATATAGGGGCGGCAATTAACAAATGGAGGAAGATTGATCTATAAGTCAAGTTTTTATTTTAAGAACAAATAATTAAAAAGAAAAAAAAAAACATGATGAAGTGAGCGGGTGAGATTAGTATTGCAGGGATGTTATTTTAGAGTTAAATGCGTATGTTTTGGCCAAAATAACATATTTGGGATCTAACTTTGAAATGCTTCCGATATCTAAAATTAGCATTCATTAAAAAAAGACTTGTTAAGTTTGTGTATAATGAATATTCTATTATTTTTACATACTATTAAGACTGATTATGCCATTTATTCATAATAATAAAAAAATAAAAAAAAAAGACCAAGGTGAGTTTTAAATAGTTATTTTAAATAAATAAAAAACCAAGGGATGAGAGGTGAGTTTTTTTTTTAAACGACCAATAAAGCCCGGCCGCCTGTATATTTATTGGCAAAACGCCATCAATTCCAGAGGAAACCCACCGCCCGAATGCCCATTATAGTAAAACCTCTGGTTCAGACACGGCATTTTGTCGTGAACAAGGCTCGAACCAATGGACTCACCTATAGAGTCAGTGGGGTACAGGTAGACCGCTACTCCTTTTTGTGAGACGAGTTTTAATTTGTTATTTTATTTTGTTAGATTACATATACATTTGTGGTGTTTGCAAAAGAGTAAAATAATTATATTACCCCAAAGTACTACAACATTAAACCTAGAAATACTACACTTGATACTTTTTAAGTTTTAGATCTCCATTAATTATTTTACCACCTCATTTAACTCTTTCTTTTTTAGTGATTTCCTTTTAAGCGATAAGAAACAAATTTTAGGGACAAAAAATTTAGACTGATTTGTACATTATTTGTTTTTACTTTATGCATTTAAATTTTTAAACATAACCAATTTTACTAAACAAAACAAAGCCCTACAAAAGCAATTTAACAAAACTAAAATGGCTTCTAAAATTCAAAATAAAAGCTTTTAAGTTGAGACCGGCTAAACCTATAAAGGGAAAATTGCTCATACCTAAATGTGAACTCAAGCCAAATCAGACCATAACCGAACTTGAACTTATTCTGATAGCACGAATCACTATTTTAAAAAAAACGGTAAATCTGAACCCAAAAGAACACAAGAGAAAACAAACATTACTAATACCAACCATTTCAACTTTCATCATCATAACCAGCCAAAATATTAATAATCATCTGAAACAACCCGCCAACAAAATATGAACAGAGCATGACAGAGAACCTCCAAAAGACTACTTGCTACTGTTTCAAAGTCTTGGTAAAATAATTACGTCGACACCCATTAACAAACCGCTCCACTAAAACAAAACAAAGAAGCACAACTTCATATGTCACTACTCCACCAAAGGGCTAAAAAGACCATTATCATCTGCCACTGCATCTGCAGCACCATTTTGAGCTTCGGGGATTTCCTTCTGTAGCATTGATGTTCCTTTAAATGTCATCATAGCCGAACATCCTTGCCTCAACTCGGTTAGCTGAAACCAAAATAAACCGTTAAAAAGAATAAATACGCTTATATTTTGAATAAGTTGTGAGGTATTATTTAGCTGAATATATTTGAGACAGCTTTCGGCCCGTTATATTAAGTAAAACCTTACCTGATCTTGTTCGATTGTTTCAAAACCAAATTTTTGGGTCCATATGGATTTAGCTTCGTCAGCGGCTGGAAGCACTATCTTTTTAATTTTTATAGAAGAAAGTAGCTTCTCAATGCAGGTAAATAGTACTTGAAAGTAGCCCTGCCAATGTACCAATAAATCCAAAAAATTACTACAAAATAAATTGATGATAACAATACTTTATTTAAAAAATGTGATTATAAGTAAATAAGTAATATAGTCTAACCTTCCCCTGGTTGCTTTTACTAGTAGCGACAATTGGGAGTTCGGCCATATCCTCTCCAAACACACGAAGAGTTCCAGCAGAAACTACATTTGAGCTGCACATATCACAATAATAATTAACAAGAGTCGTTAAAGTAAATAAATAAATGTAATATATATATATATATATAAAGAATTTGTTGTACAGAAACAAGAAAATGACAACGATGTCCTTACTCTATTGTCAATATTGCAATAAGCATTCCTGCAAAGTCTTGGCTCCAAATTTTTCTTCTGTTAAAATAAAAAAAGTTATGAAATTGGAGCAAATATTTGGACAATAAAGTTATAAAATCTCTCTCTCTCTCTCTCTCTCTCTCTCTATATATATATATATATTCCATTTAAGCTTACCCGTACACCATCGACGGTATAAAATCACGCCCACTTGTTGCATCGATAATAGGGTTAAAGCCTTCCTGTTATCACGAAATAACAAAGAAGTCAACAAATGGTCAAAACTAAAAAAGGTCAAAGCACTCTTGTATCAAAACAGTACCCACATGAAAGATATCCACAGTTTGTGCCAGTAATTTTCTTGTCTCACGAGTAGCATTTTTGCCACTTAGAACCACAAACTTCATTTCCGAACTGAAATCGGTTTCTGGGTTTTCGGTGTTATTCTTTTGTTTCTCCTTCAATAAAGTCAACATGTCATCAAGGAGTGTTTCAGGTTCACGGTTTATCAAAGTTTGCAAAACAGAATTAATCCTCTCGCAATCTGTGCAGCAGAACCACTTCCCCTTCGGCAATGCCTACAAGTTGCGGATAATAAAATTTAATTAAATTATAATCAATAGAAGAAAAAAACAATAAAGAAGTAGAGACAATTTATATACATGTACCTTTAAATCAGCCATATTGTGTTCTCTCAGACAGCCAATATGATATTCCTTCTCACATTGATCACAAACTATAACTGTTCGGTCATTGAAGACATTTTTGCTAAAATCATGGCATCTGCATAGATTAAAAGTTAAATAGATTAGAATTTCTCACACATGTAAATGCATCTATTAATACTTACAGGCTGAAGCCACCTAAATCATTTAAATTCATAAATTTGGAATATAACACATTAACTATTTATTTATAATACACACACACACACACACACAAAAGTAGTTTGTGTGGTTAATATAACCCGACCTAATCCAAGTTACATAGCCCACCCATTTTATAGTATAGACGAGTTACCTGCACAAAACACATGCAACAAGGTCAACGTTTTCTGGGTGTTTGACTATACGTATACAACGGGTCTTAATCTGCTCCATCGGATCAATCCCCGTCACCCTTCCAGCTACCAAAGCATTTTCATTTTCTCCATCAAATTTCAACGAATGTTGACAGTATCTGCAATACCACTTGCCGCGAGGGATGCTCGATTCACCTGCACATTCTGTGTAAACCAACAGAATTGTGTGTTAGCTTTAAACCACAATTGTTGATTTCATATGCATTTATTAAAACATTAAAAGTTACAAAATTTACAAACTGACCTTGATGGAAGGATCTAGGGCATCCATCACAAAGCAAAAGATCGCCACCGTCCCAACAAACTCTACACAAATCATCATTGTACTTCACTGAGTTTTTCCCTTTTTCATTCATCTTCATAGAAACTGCATATTCATGCAGTGACACTCCATTTGAGATGTAAATGTTTTCATACCTGTCATGATTTCGAAAGATTTAAAATCAATAAATAAAGCGTTGGCAATTAAAATGTAAAAGAAACAATAAACTAACGGTTTCTTGCGAGATGCCCAACCCGCATGAGCTTCAAACTGTGAGGCACTAATCTCAGTTTTACAGCAGGAACAGACTATCCCATTGTTCCATTTATAACCATCCAGAAGTTTCTGTTAAAAATAGAAGTTAGTATTTCTTTTTTTTAACTAATAAACTATATTTGATGACATAATAAAGTGTAGACTTTTCACCTTTCCTTGAGCAACGTAAGTTAGTTCAGTTCCATCTGGCAATCCTCCTTTCTGAAAAACCGACCAATGCAACTGCTGATTCCTGTGAAAAACATCATATGACACAGAAAAAGTTAGTTTTCTGCAAACTTAAAGAGAGAAATATTCTTATATTTAAAAAACCAACTTTATTGTTAGCAATTTTCGGATGTTTTGTTGGGGCGCGGAACATTTAACAGCACTCTTGATGATTCTTGGCGCAGAAGCGGACCTCAATGACCTGAACCATCAAAAAAAATTAATAGTATTTCCATAGAAAGAAGCAAGCTTTATGAAGAGTCTTTATATCTGAAGAGTATTTCCATAAAAAAATACTGACTTTGGTTTTCTCCCTCGTTTAGATTTAGTCTTTATATCTGAAGAGCATGGCAAACTGTTACTTTCAGAGGCCTTTGGCTCTGAAGTTGATGCCCTAAACAATATAAAAGATTATTAAGCATTAAAGGGTAATAAACTAATAACTGACAATTATATTTTACTTTAAAAGAGAAAAGCAAGTAAATCTGATTACACATACCCATATGCATTAATTTGGTATTTTGGTTCATACAGATAACACAGTTTGGTAACCGAGTTTTCTTCTATAGACTTGGATGGTGTCAATTGAGTATGCAGTAACGGTTTCAAGATTTACAATTACAAAGAAAGTAAAAATATATGATCAGTTACCAAGAGAGCATGCAAAATAACAGTAGTAATAAATAAACAATAAGCATTAACAGACATTAAAGCACCTATGATAGGCTATCTTAAAATTTAATCAGTAGATAAGATCATATGATAAACCATAAACTTCAAAAATCAATTCAACCATGATCCTCAGAATCATACAACTTAGTTCAAAACAAAAGGCAGACAAAGGTACAGCAAGACAAAACAAAAAATGAAGTGTAACATAACACACAATAATCTATACATGGTTTACCCTAACTGTCTTACTAAATCTGTTGCCTACAGTGCCTACTATACCATAGATAAACCTTTCTTGTTGATTTGTTCTCTTTCTACTATTTTGCAGAATAACATACTACACTAGCCTAATATACTGTACAACAGTTAGGGTTATCTATAGATGCACAGGCACCATCATTCTTTTAATGTTGGTTAAAAGATACACCATTAAAGTTGCTAAGAAAGCATAATAACTAGCGTAGTTTGAAAAAAAAGAAGAAAAATAATACTGACTTCGGTTTTCTCCCACGTTTAGATTTAGTCTTTATATCTGAAGAGCATGCCAAGCTGTTTCTTTCAGAGGCCTTTGGCTCTGGAGTTGATGCCCTAAATAAAATAAATGATTATTAAGCATTAAAGGGTAATAATAGACGATTATACTTAACTTTAAAAGCAGAAAGCAAGTAAATCCGATTACAATTGCACATTCCCATATCGATTAAGTTGGTATTTTGGTTCAAACAGAACTCAGTTTGGTAACCGATTTTTCTTCTATAGACAGGTATGATTTCAATTGAGTAAGATGTAAGGGTTTCAAGGTTTACAATTACAAAGAAAGTGACTACCAATCACAGAGAGGGCATGAAATAAATAGTAGTAATAGTAATAAAACAACAATACAATTTATCGGAACGTAACAGAGATGCAATAATTAAAGAAATGATGATGAGCTTTCTTAAAAATTAATCAGTAGATAAAACAAATCTAAACTTAAAAAATCGATTCAGCCATGATCCTCAGAATTATACAACTTGGTTTAAAACAAAGAGCAAACAAAGGTGCAGCAAGATGAAACAAAAATGAAGCGTAACATAACACACAATAATCTATACGCGTTTTACCCTTAATGTCTTACTAAAACCGTTCCCTACCATACCATATATAAACTTTTCTTTCCATATTAGTTCCTTTTTCTACTATTTTTCCAGTTAACATACTACACTACTAATTCCTAATATACATACTATACAATAATTTGAAGTGTTAAGACAGTTAGGGTTATCTATAGATGCATAGGCACCGTCATTCTTTGAATGCTGGTGTGAAAGATAGACTGGCTAAGATAAATTAATGTGTTTTCATACCTAACTTCACTAGAAGTTGCAACCTTCGGTTCAGCGTCCGCTTCTTCTTTACTCAAACAAGAATCACAAATTAACAAATTTTCAGAAGAAGATGATCCGAGTGAGCCTGAAAAGCATGAGAAAGAGTATCATAGTTAAGAAAATCCACATTAGCTAAAAATATAATAAACTAAATCGGTTAAGGGTGGTGCTCACCGTTGCATTTTGTACACATGGAAGGTCCCTTCGCAGGCAATGAACTAATTACAGTTTGAAGAGCCACATCTAGTGTTTCTGAAGCTGCTGCTTTGCATATCTCAATCAACTCGAGTAGACTTTTCCCATTTTCAAGAAAAATATGTTTTATAGCATGTCTGTATGACCTGAGTGCATGCATCTCAAACCGAGAGGGTGAAATAACCTACCATTCAACAAGCCAATGTCAGTTTCAAGCTCAAAACCCTGTGATATGTTACAGTGTTGTAAAAGTGGATGTAACCGGTGATTAATTGCTAATCGGTGAGATACTAATTGATTTTCAGCTAAACGTCCTAGTCGACCAAAATATGTCCCAGTTTGGCCCAAATAGGGCCTTGCTTAAAAAAAAGGAAAGGTAATCAGACCTGGGTTTTAACCAGTTACCCGACTTATTGGTTTTTCTCAATTCTCAGTGAATTGTTATGTTAATGTTTATACCATGTGAGCTTTGAAGTATTTATGTTAAACTTTTATATGTAATTTTGAAAAAATACATATAAAAATTTGATTCGATCAATCCCGATTAATCGCTAATCGGTACCCCACTGGCCGACTAGCGCCTAACAAGTTCTACAACACTGACAATATATGGTGTGTTAGATCATAACTCATAAAACACAAAACTTACTTTGACACCCTCACAAAGACTGCAAGAACACAATATGCCCACACCTTTGATAACCCCTTGCAGATTTGCTCCCTGTAATAAACACAAATCTCAATCTCTTCTAAACATAAAAACTTAAGAAAACCGTTAAAACAAATTACAATCAATTAACATGCATGCTACCTCTGTATCTAACTTGTAATAACAAACACAAATCTCCTTCTCTTCTAAACATAAAAACTTGACTAAACTATTGAAACAAATGACAATCAATTAACATTCACGCTAGTATGCTACCTCTGTATCTAACTTGTAAGGCTGGTTGTTGTGGAGGGGCTTTAAAGCACAAGTTAAAGCGCCACATCACTGCCGCATAGGCAGTGGGGCTTTAACAAGCAATTCTTTTTAAAGCCCCGTTGCAACATTAAAGCCCCCTTACCGCCCCCGTTAAAGCCCTGTTGTGGTTTAACACAACCATTTCCTTGTTAAAGCCCCATGGCCCCACCTTTTTCTCCATTACCGCATCTTTAACGTGCTACCAGATCCCCCCTTAACACCCCAGTGTGGTTGCCTGTTAAAGCCAGGCCATGTCACCTTGCCGCCCCCTTTGCAGCCCACAACAAGTTTCTACCTTTGTATCTAACTTAAAACAAACACAAATCTCATTCTCTTCTAAACATAAACATAAACATAAAAACTCGACTAAACTAACCTATCGAAACAAACAACAACCAATCAACACAAATCCAAACACTACCTCTGCTTCCAACTTGTACCAAACAGGAAACCCCTCAAGCAAACCAGTCTCCAGCAGCCCTCTCAAATTAGTCGGCATCTTCTCCAACCCAATCTTCTTCGACATCTTCAACTCCAACTTCTTCCGGTTCACACTCAACGCATCCTCCTCCTCCTCCTTCTCCTTCAATGCAGATCTTGTAAACCTTTTAGGCGTCCTTTTCTTGCCCTTCACGTCCTCCGTTGACTCATCTCCGCCGCCGTTGACTATTTCGTCTTCAGCGTTGACCAATACATCCATATTTACCGCATCTCGATCTGTAATCTCAGTTTTAATCCTCTTGTTCCGGCGATTGACTGACCAATTACTGTTACTATTATTATTACCATCAGTTAATAATAATAACTGAGCGGAGGAAGGTTCCGACGAGCGAGTGCGGCCGGTAAAGCAGCCGAACTGAGATCGAGCTTCCAATGCGAAAGCTAGTTCTCGTTTCATCCTCAATTGATCGTCAAAATCAGGGTTTCAAAAGGGAGAAAATAAGAAACTGAGTAAATTGACCTGTAAGAATCGGGTATCAGGATCCGAATTGCAAAAGCCCTAAGGTGATTGGATCATAAACTCTGGTTAGGGTTGTTGATTTGCTGCCATTTGTGTATGCGAAGTTGGAGATTGTGATTTGGAAGATGAAAGGAGCCCTAGATTCGCTAAATATACAAAAGGACTGTATACGAATAAATATTTATTTATATAAAAACATTGTGTTGTATTTTCTTTAAGTTGTCAGCCGAGAAGTGACAGTTGTGTTGACTTGTATCAAAAAATCAAAAATGTTTTTCTGTTTTGCATTTTTTTTAATACCGTACAGGTGTATAAACCGGTCTAAAACTTAAAATCGGTTTGGCTTGAAACTAGTTAGGTTTGGTTAGTAAAAGTTAAAACTGCTTTATGATTGGTTTTGGTTGAATTGAAACCGGTTTCTTGACCAGGTTATGGTCGGTTTCGGTTTAGGTTTTGCCCGGTTTGGGCTGGTTTCGGTTCGGTTAACCGGTTTTTTTGAAGAAAATTACAAACTGGTTCTCAACCTACGGTTTCAGTCAGTTCCAAACCAGTTTCTACATAATCGGTTGCAAACCGGTTCGATTATCGGGTCGATTCGGTTAACCAATTTATTTGCACACCTTTATACCAAAGTGATTCTTTCTGAGAAAGATGTCCACCGTTCATACCGATTTAGACGTTCAAACCTGACTCACCCAAGAACACAATCAACGAGAAAACCCATCATTGTGGAAAACTTGTTCTTAAGTCAGGTTTCGAACATAAGACCTTAAGATCTCAAAGCCTTAACCACCACATTCGTGCCATTTGACCAAAAGGCCCTGAAAAATGATGGAGTCGCTTTTTCAGCAAAAAATGGCTTTTGCTGGAAAAAGAAAGTGTCTCCGTCATTTTTTAGCTAACCATTGTTGATGACAGGACACAGATGTCATGTGATAGAACCACCGGTAACACATCCCACCAAAAACTCGCCGTCTACGAGGGTATTCTTTTCGACAAGATTCAGGACTGGTGGAAGCTTGTCAATGGCTTACAAACGTCGGCGACATTAATAAAGGGGGACAACTTGGGAACTTTTATAAGCTCTTGGCATATATTTCGCATTCACGTATAGAAGGTACATTTTAGGGATTTTTAACGTCTAGAAAGATTTTGCTCACGTCACGTGACGTTACATTATGAAATCTAAAAAGTGGTAAGCTCACATGTTAATAATGTGCATGGTTAATACTACAAAACATTATCATAACCCTTACCCTTAAACCTGTTGTATGAAAGTCAACTTTGTGAAAGAAATACATGAATAATTATACATCTCTAGATCCAATCTTAGGATATATTACCATCTCTAGAATTTATTCTATAATTTATGTTGATTAGGTGTTGGATTAAAATAGGCTATTGTTTAGAAGGATAATGTTGATTTGTGTTCAAACTGGTTTTTGAATTAAATTTAGTTTAGGTTGAAAAGTGAAAAAAGTATTAATATGGGTATTGAGGCATAGAGGCTAGGGGCAAAGGGTATTGATTGTATTGGCAACGGCAGAAGTATTTGAGGTGGTGGAGGACGGAGGTGTTGAGTGTTGACGGCGTCGGTGTTGATGGCAATGGTTGTGTCAGTGGTGGCGTCAATAATGGTGGTTGCATCTGTGGCAGTGGCACTGACGACTATGGCTGTTTGTGCCAGAGACGCGCCACAGTAGTGGTGGTTGCAATGATGGTGGCAGCGATGATGGTTATTACGACTATGGCAACGAAAACTGTATGGAAATGTGTCATATGTAACATGCACTTTATTTTGTGTAAAATCATTCCCATGATGCTTTTGTAATATCAATTATCAACACTAAAGGTGCAGAAAATTTTTTATGTTAGTATGAGAAAATCAGTTGGATCATATTAATTTAAGTTATTTTGTTTTAAATTGTACTTTAGTGTTTGTTCATGACTACATGTTATCAAATTAATATTGCTATTTCTATGTTAGTATGAAAAAATGTTATATAGACCCTTAACCTGTTTAGACCAGTTACAAGTCTGTCGCGTGAAAGGTAAATCAAACTGGTCGAGCATGCGTAACATGATTTTTATAGAGCTTCCTCTTGTCTCTCAGTGAAGTCTCGAACTCGAGTATCTAGTACATAGCCAACTCACTAATTAAGCTAAGCTAACTATATTTAAAAACGCAAAGCCAAACACCCCTTAAACAGTCATAAACGATATCTAGATGAATCTCGCTAATCATTAAACAAAAAGTTCTTTATCAACCAAACAAAAAATTCATCCAACATTTTTATGTTATATTATCATATTAAGAAAATATAATAACAATGTATTAAAGTGCTATGCGCATGACATAAATCAAATCTGTGCTGAACTGTTCTAATTAGATGTTATGCATGAAGCCAATCTTTCCCATCAATGTAATTAAGCGATACTCATGTAAGGAGTTGCCTCCGCCAAGGTTAAATTTCTTGCATACTTCACCCTTTGCGTATATGATCCGGGACCATAACACTCGTGTTGTCCAAAGAATACTTTTCTGAAAACAGTCAAACGTTAAACACAACATATCTTTCGAATACTAAAACTAAATAGCCTTAACTGATCTTTAGAGGCGTCATTCATGTCATTCCAGCCTCCAGGAGAGATAATAGCAGGCATCAAAGTTTTTATGAACACGGTAGTTGAATAATGACCCCACGCCCTCCCAAGCCAAATGTTACCATGCCCTCCAATCTTACAATTCACAAACGAAACCCCGGTGTTTTCCTGCAACAATTCCTGTTTTTGGGCTGCTATATATAGCTCTATTGATCCCAAGCCCGGTTGCCACGGAGTTCAACGTACAATCCTAAAATAAAGATATTTAAAAGAAACAATGCTTGGTCAATGAAAGATCCATTGTCGTATAGAATAATGTACGGTAAAGGTAAACGCAATTACCTGATAGAGTGATCTATACCATTTCCAAAGATAATATCCATTGTTCCTTCAATGAAACAATTCTTAAAATAGTGTTTTCCTGAGTCATCAAGAAGAGTATCTTGAAGTCCATAGAATCCACAACAATAGAAAGCTGCTTGTGTTGGTTTTCAGTGGTGATTAGTTAAAATTTTATTTATTAAATCCGGTTCAATAAACGTGGCAAATAATAATTAATCACATTAATTAATAATTATACGCAGCGGAATGTATACAATTAATCAGCACCGAAACTAAATCCGACAGGATCCGGTTACAGACAATACGAGTAGGAGTCATGCAATAAATATATAATTAAACTAACGATATATTTAAGTTTACCTCGGTTAATAAATAACCGGTTGAGACACCGAAGGATAACGAACCGAGCTAGGTGACACAACAAGATCAACGACCAACGGTGGCGGTGCATGACGGCAACGACAGCGGTGGTGGTGTGCGTACAACAGACCACAAGCGACGGCAGTGTGCGGCTGTGGAAGTCGGCGGCGGCGGCAGCTGGAGGCGGCGGTGAGCAGCGGCAGTGTCGGTCACGGCTGGACAACGGCGGTGGTCAGATGGCCGACGGCGGCTTGGGTGGAGGAAGGAAAGAGATGGACTTGTCTTGATTGGATTAAAGTTAGGGTTAAGGTTATAAAATATCACATATTTATATAACCCCTTAACTAGGTTTAAACTAATCTAATTAGTAATAAACCCAATGGGTCAATAAGTCCATGTCATACTCCAAAGCCCGTTCCATGTATTTTTATCTCGTTAAAGTGTCTAACCCGGTTAACTAACTTAAGCGGGTTAATGGTTCGTTACCTCATAGTGTAACTCTCACTGGTCATAACCCGGTTGGCCGTATTGACTTATCCTAACCGGTCCATAATTCCAATAGTCTTCCACTTGGACGGTTTCCGGTTAAGTTACTCAATACTGACAGCCAGCAAAGTGCTCTAGCTACACATAGCTGTCCCCAACAGGTTATAAAATTTTTAATTCATTAACCAAAACTATCTTGAAATACACTATTGTAAGATAACGAATTTATGGTAATCGTTGTCATCTATCCTTTCTGTATAAGACATCAATTGAAAATGAGACATGGATTAGGTTCAATCTCGTTCAATCATTATAGTTCTCGATCTAGAATCAAAGTGGTCCAATCAAACACAAAGTTAGTTTGGGTGAGGCCTCATACTTTACCAGTTTAAATCAACGAGGGTGCCAAGATGTCTAACTGTTACATATCATGCAAGAGTACAGAATCCCATCTTGAATACATACAACTCCCACTGAACTTTAGATCATTCCCAACCAATGCCTTTATAGCTGGCAGTTACGCGATAGCGGTTGACACTGATCAAAGAATGGCCTTTAGTAAACGAAAGTTCTAATATGTATCTCAGGTCTAAGGATACTAAATGAGTATACCAGTATCAAAACATCTTATGACTAAGATCCATGAAGATGATTTGATGCAAGTTACATCCAACGTCATTCTTAATGAGGTCTGTGAATTTAGAAGTCAACCCCTTGAGTCTAAAGTCAGAATAGTCTTAATTCAGAGTCGTTCCCACGAGTCTGACCGACTACGGATATTTTAGAATACAATATTCATGGATTAAACGTATTAAAACCGAACACAATTATATTATTCAACATTTGTATTTAACCATTAAATCAAAAAAGAACTCAAAAGTATAGCTGTTTAAATGTTCACACATCCAAATACTAAATCAAAACAAACTACTAGCTAATCTAAGACCGATAGCATCTCTGTGATGATCATGCTTGTCCTGAGTCATCAGTTTAGTGAACGGGTCAGCTAGGTTTTGATCTGTGTCTACTTTGCTTATTATGATGTCTCCTCGTGTCACACCCCGACCAATGAAAGCGGAAACGTCGAGGCGCGACATGATTGCTCATTGCACAATGACACTATAAAGTTACAATATTTAAACAACTCATTTAAATCCATATCATCATAAATAACACAACAATTGTTCATACAAAATGCCAAATAGATAGATAAACAAATAACTTGTTCTTTTATTTTCTAATATCCTAAAGCCAAGATAATAAGTGTCTTCAAGTAATCCAATCAAGCTAACATCAAACCTATAACATTGCATAAAATAGAGTTTGTCAACACGAAGGTTGGTGAGCAATTTTCATAGTTTTGGACAATAAGTATATAATCCACAACTAGTATATTAAAACAATAAATAATAGCAACAATTTAGATAATTAAACCGTCAATAAGAATACATTGACGAACTGTCAATAAGAATACATTGACGACAATAATGAAATCGTCAATAAGAATACATTGACGACACATTTCTATATGGGGATACCATATATACTCGGAATTAACGTACGATCATACTTTGATGAGGCTACCCGCCTTAGCATTCAAGAATTTGCACATAATCATGTAAAGCATATAACACCAAATCGAGCATTTATTTAAGTAAACATATACAATAGGTGTTGTGGTTTAAGACTCAAGTATAAATCATTTGAATTTGAATAAGTATGCAATGCCACCCCCAAAATGAAAGATGGAAAACGAGGGATGAAAAAGTACTCACATTAACAAGTAACTTGAAAGATAGTGTCGTGAATAATCGGAGAGATCGGTTTAACGAGCAAGACCTATATTAAACGGGTCTTGTGTTAGTAGGTAGTCTTGGAAGGGTTTAAAATAAAATACATGACAAATAAAGTAAATAAATAAAGTTTAGGATTTAAAATGTAAATATTTGAGAAATTAAATAAACGAGTTTTGTAAAATAAGTTTACTCGAAACCGGGTCTCGGTATTCTATTCATTAGTTTTTTTCTTTTTTTACTCAACCTATGTTAAGTAATAATGTGGGTTAAATTGCGATATTGCAAAACCCTTGGTTATAAGAATACCAAAACGAGGTTTAAACGAGTGTTCGGGTTTGTCGGTTCGAGACTTGATAATTGACCAAGCTCACAGTTAACTTCCCAAAATAATAAATGTTATGAGATAACTCAATAAAATCAAAATAGACTTAACCAAGTATGTAGTTCTATTGTGAAGAACCTTAACGTTCGTTAAGTGAGTATACGACCTTATCGGTTCGAACTTGTTATAAGATCAAGTTGGTTATCGAAATACCAAGTATGTTTAGAAATTAACTAAAATTGATTTAAAATATAATCTTGAAGAAAAATATGAGTTTTGGTGGCTAAAAACACACTTGTGTGTCTTAAGCGAGTGAATTCGGTTTAGTTCGGTTTTTCGTTCGGTCCTTGACTCGGAATAAGACCGAGGATGGTTACCACATACCCAATTACCATGGAACTTGTAAAATAACTTATAAATAATAATACTCAAGTTTTACATTCAAAAAGTTAACAATAAAGCTTTTAAACAAAAGTTCGGTTTTTGGTTCGGTCCTTGACTCGGAATAAGACCGAGGATGGTTACCACATACCCAATTACCATGGAATTTGTAAAATAACTTATAAATAATAATACTCAAGTTTTACATTCAAAAAGTTAACAATAATGCTTTTAAATAAAAGTTTGGTTTTTGGTTCGGTTCTCAACTCGGGATGAAACCGAGGCTAGTCACCACATACCCAATACCATGGAACTTGAAAAATATGAACAATAAACTAAAATATGTAGAAGTTAAGCAAGTATAACAAGTTATATGGTTAGATTTGTTAAATATATAAACAAGGACTACAAAGTCCTCCATGTAACCTTGCCTTACTAGCCCGACATTTCAACCGGCCGAGACCGGAGAAATGAAAGACCGAAGGTAAACAAGGAGTGTATATTATATATATGTTGTAACATCAAGCTTTAAGTATTGAGAAGTTAGTTAAAATGAAAGATTAGCTTATGAAGAACAACCTTAGAATTCAAGAATTTGAGAGAGAAATGAAGAAATGAGCAAGCACAAATGAAGAAGATGGGTGTGTGTATATATAGGGTAAGTTGAATGGGTCTTTCATAAAGGGTGTTTCATGAAAATGGGTTGGTTATAGACCCAAGAAAGCACAAACTACAAATGGGTCCTTCAAGTCTCCATTTTGATAGTTTTAGTCCATGGAGTTTGTTTTGAGCGTTTTCGGGAAATTTTAAGAACCGAAAAGGGTGTTTTTTTATCCAACAACTATAAAACAAATATTTAACATACAATTCATCATTTTGATAATATCGAAAGGTTCGGGATACAAAACGGGTCGGGTTTACATTAAGAATACAAGTATAAAATAACCCGAAATTGACAAAGGTCACACCTCGTTCCAGGATATCCTGTATATAGTGGAACTTACTTAGAATGTGCTTGGCCCTATGATGAAATCTGAGCTCTTTGGCTTGAGCAATGGCTCCTGCGTTATCACAAATTTCGTCGATCGGTTTCCAAAAACTTGGAACCAGATCGAGGTGGGCTATGAATTTCTTCATCCAAGCAGATTGTGAGCGAGAACCATCTCGGTCATTCTGGAAGCTGGCATCAGTGTAAAACCTTATAGTGAGCTCTTCTTCCACTCCTCCAAACACTAAGAGCATGTCCTTGGTCCTTTTTCAGGTACCTAAGAATGTTCTTTACTGCAGTCCAATGGGTAATGCCAGGATTTTGCTAAAAATGACTAGTCATGCTTAACGCATACGAGACGCCAGGTCTAGTGCATAACATAGCATACATGACAGAACCAATCGCTGAAGCATATGGAATTGCTTGCATGTGCTTAGTTTTAATGTCCGTTGCCGGAGATTGCGATTTGTTCAACACGGTTCCTTTAGCCATGGGGACAGCTCCTTTCTTGGAGTTATCCATTGAGAAGCGTGTCATTACCTTGTCTATGTATGTACTTTGACTTAGCCCTAGAAGCCGCTTAGACCTATCTAGGTAGATCTTTATTCCAAGAATATAAGCAGCTTCATCAAGATCTTTCATTGTGAAACAAGATCCCAACCAGTGCTTAACTTCTTTAAGATAGGAATGTTGTTTCCAATGATCATAATATCATCCACATACAAGATGAGGAATGATATAGTACTCCCACTAGCCTTTCTATGAACACAAGACTCATCTTCATTCTGACAAAACCAAACTCTTTGATTTTCTTATCAAAACAAAGATTCCATCTGCAAGATGCTTGTTTGAGTCCATAAATGGACTTATTCAGTTTGCACACCTTGATCGATTTGATCATAGCAATGGACGAGAAGGTTTCACCAAAGTCAACACCTTGAGTTTGAGTAAAGCTTTTCGCTACTAGCTGTGCTTTATAGGTGTATACATTTACATGCATGTTAGTTTTCGTTTTGAAAATCCACTTGCTCCCTACTGCCCGACACTTGGGGGGTAGCTCAACCAAGTTCCAGACTTGATTGTCACGCATAGATTGCATCTCGGCGTTCATGGCATCTTGCCATTTCTCAGATTCCGGATCTAAGATAGCAGATTTGTAATTAGTAGGTTCGTCGCTTGACTCGGCTACTAAGAGGACCTCGGGACCATCTAGATGCCATAGGTATTTAGAGTTTGGTACGCGAGTCCTATTACTTCTGCGAACGCTTGTGTTCAGGCAACAACAACTTGTTGATCAGACGTTCCAACTTCCTCAGCGGTAGTTTGTAGTTCTTGAATTTCTTCAAGATCGACAATATTATCTCCAGTTCCTTGATCGAGAATTTCCTTCTCGAGAAAGTGGCCTTCCTTTTGATAGAAATCTTATTTGTATCAGGATGGAAGAAATAATATCCGCTTTGGTTATAGTATCCGACGAAAATAACTTTTACGCCGCGAGGATCGAGCTTATCATCAGAATCACTAGTGACATAAGCATCACATCCCCATACTCTAAGGAAAGACAAATTGGGTTTATGCCCATGCCATATCTCATATGGGGTTTTGCTTACCTTTTTAGTTGGAGCTAGATTGGCAATGCGGGCGGCGGTTAAAAGGGCAAAACTCCAAAAGGAGTGAGGCAAGTTAGTTCTACACATCATTGATCAGACCATGTTTAGCAGGGTTCGATTTCTCCTCTCACTCACGCCATTGTGTTGGGGTGTGCCTGGTGGAGTGAGATGTGAAACAATTCCACACTCTTTCAAATGATGTATAAATTCTGAGCTGAGATACTGATGTAACACAAAGTGTACATCTTATTACATCGAATTATCTTCATATATATCCCGAACTCTATGCAAATTCATTATTTTAGGTACTTATTTGAGTTATTTGTGAATTTGCAGGTCCGGGCGCCTGCCCAGCAAAGAAAACATGAAAAGATGGGGTTTCGGGGACAAAAACAGGCAATCTGCTAGACCTGCACGCCAATGCCAGCCCGTGCATGGGCCCGTGCCAACCTGGAAATGTGTCAGTGCAAGCCAGTGCATGTTCTACAGCTGAGAAAGTTCAAAATAACCAGCCCGTGCATGGTCGTGCATACCTGTGCCAGCCCGTGCCTGAACAGAGAAATCTGACTTTTTGGTCAGACTAAAGCAATGGGTTGACTTTCCACATTAGTGCACGGCCGTGCGTGCCCGTGCACATGCCCGTGCCAGACGTCCAGAATGCATAAATATACTTCCATTGTCCTCATTTCAAGTGTGGAGCCTTAGGGGAATTCTCTAAATTGTTGGAAAAATTATTGTGTGTGAGTTAGAGAGAATTCAAGGCCTCTATCTTTGTGTGATCATCCTTTCAAGTAGCAATCATCATTCATCTTATTTTGCAATCTTTTGTTCTTGACAATGATTTGTAAGATTACTTTGACTTTGGTTGTTGTATTAAGCCTTATGGGCTAAATACTCTTGTTACTTAGATTATGTTGAAACTTCTACTTATGTGATATTTATCTATGCATGATTTTGGTAAATTGGTGTTCTTCAAGTTTATGACATGTTCTTGAATAGAGTTTAATGGTTCAATGCTTGTTTTAATTCCTGTCTTGTTAGTTTGATAGATGCTTAGCCATAATATGTTGGAAAACTATGTGTTGAGTATTTGTTTATGAACTTAGTTTGTGTATGCATACTTTGTTCATTTCACTAAGTTAGGAATGACTAGTGGAAATTAACTTGGTTATGAATTTTAACAAGCATGAAACCTATCACTTGATATTGGAAAATTGTATGGTGATAATATGATTCTTTGAGTTGGTTAATGTTTGCTAGAGATTAAGGCTATAATCCTTAGTTTATAGTTTGCTAATTTGAAAGACTCATGTGTTTAACTAGTGTTCTTGAACTTCTCTATTTTACATGATTCTAGGTGGTTAGTTTGTTGTTTTCATGCTAGCTTTCCTTTGATTGTGAGATTAGGTAGTTTTGACAAACTTACTAATATATGGTTATTAACTTGTTGAATACCCATCATGATGATTTGTTGTTAGTATTAGGTTGCCTTGATTGGAATTTGATATTGATGCTTAATACATGATGTTTGCCTTTATCATTGTCATTTTGTCACTAAGTTTAAGTGGATGCATAGTCTAAGTAGCTTTGATTGGATTGATTATTAGTTGTATTTTATTTGCTTTGTTATTGTTGTATGCTAGTTTAGTTACTTGAAAAATTACTTGGATTGTTTGTTTGGTTAAATTAATTACAAAAATTTACTATCAAAAGTTAGTCGTGTCCATGGATTGACACTCGGTTCTTACCGATACTTTGCTACAAATGATAGGTACACTTGCCTTTCGTGTGTGGTTTGGTTGTTGGTGAAAACCATTTTTAAAACCCGATTTGTGTGAAACTTTTATTCAAATTTTATATATATATTCGCACACGTCAGATACTCTCCGCCTCGATCTGATCAAAGCATTTTAATAGTTTTCCCGAGTTGGTTTTCCACTTCGTTTTGAAACTCCTTGAAATTTTCAAAGGTTTCATGCTTGTGTTTCGTAAGATATACATAGGCATATCAACTGTAATCGTCAATAAAAGAAACGAAGTATTTTTCATGATTCCTAGACATGGTTCCGAAAGGACCACATACATCAGTATGTATGATTCCCAGCAGATCCTTTGCTCGTTCATTCTTATGAGTGAAGGAGCCTTTGGTGAGTTTACCGGCTAAAAAAGATTCGCAGTCATCAAAAGAGTCCGGTCCTGTGGATTCAAGAATCCCTTCGGATTGGAGTCTCTTGACTCGTGCCTTGCTTATGTGGCCAAGTAGGCAATGCCATAGAAATGTATCATTGATGCCAGATCTGATACGTTTAAAAGATTATATACATTATTGTTTATTTGAACATCGACCTCATAAATATCATTTCGAGATTTAGCCTCAAAATAAAAGATATCATTCAAGTAGGCAGAAATAGCAATACTATTAAAAACGTACTTAAATCCTTGTTCAAATAGTGAAGAAACTAAAATAATGTTTCTGATCAAACCAGGTGCAAACAAACAGTTATCCAAAGTAACTACAAGGCCAGACGGACAAGCAAAATGATATGTGCCAGTTACAAGAACTGGGACTCTCTTCCCATCACCAACGATGAGTTCCATGCTGCCTTGTTTCAGCTTCTTCCAATTTTCAGGCTCCTGCAAGACATTAACAATGTGGTAACCACATCCGGTATCAAATACCCATGTGTTGCTAGAGACAGTGAAAAGTTCAATAACGTAAATAGAAATAGCTTTAGAGGAGCTTTCACCATTGGTCCTCCGCCTTTTCAGCTCAGCAAGGTAGTCAGGACAGTTACGTTTCCAGTGTCCCATTTTGTTGCACTTGTAGCACTGGCGCTCCTCAGGAGGCGGCGGTGGTACCTTTGCAACACCTTTGTTAGTGTTGGTGACAAACCTGGCAGCAACAGTAACCTTCTTCTTGCCTTTACCGTTATGACCCCGATTCTTGGGTTTAGGCTTGACGACACCAGCAGATCGAACCATAAGAACTTGATTGTTTTTAACGGGAATATTCATCTAAGCCATCTTGAGCATTCTATGAAGCTCCGGCACTGTCTTCACCCAACCATTCATATTGAAATTCATTGCGAACTGGTCGTAAGAGCTGGGAAGAGAGTTAAGGATGAAATCCGCTTCCATTTCATTTGACAGAGGATAATCAAGTTTCCTTAGTTGTTCGATGCACCCTTTCATCTTGATGACATGCGCACTAACAGGTGATCCATATTCCATTCTACAGCTGATAAGCTGCTTCATGGTGTCGTAGCGTTCTTGATGGGCTTGTTTCTGGAACATGCCCTTGAGTTGCTCAAGCATCTCATAAGCACCAAAATCTTCCAAGCCTTTAGCAAGCTCGTAAGACATGGTGGCTAGCATGATACAGGCGACCTCAGCCGAGTCATCCATATGCTTGTCAAGAACCCTCTTGGTGTCAGTAGTATTGTTTTCAGGCTCGGTTGGAACAGGTCCATCGAGAACATTGTGTTTTTTTGCCATCTTGAGAACAAGTCCCAAGTTGAGGTGCCACTCAAGAAAGTTGGTGCCATTCAACTTTTCTTTCTCAAGGATAGCCTTGAGGGTGAATGAGGAGTTATTATCAGTAGACATCTGTTTAAATAAGCAAAAGTAAATTTTATTAGTATTTTCGATGTTTTAATCCTATTATTAATGACCCAATAACATTAGTAAATAGGAACTTGAGATTCTGGCTTCCAGTTACTAATGGCAACTGTAGCACACAACATTAGTAAGTGGTTAGGTAGACAGACAACAATTGCCAATTGTGAATAGAGCACAACTCTCATTTATGAGGCCTATCAAGACAACATTTGCCTGAGTAGATACGTTTAGCCTCATCTATGTCCACCTTAGTCTCCAGACAGTTGTAGCACGTAACAAGAGAGTAAAGTAATAGTCGCCCTAGTATAATCACTTGTGAAAGAGCCGGATGTGTCAACGAAACCCTTTCACCTTGAAGGGATAGGCTAGAAATCAAGTGCGGTTTTGTAGCTCCAAACACTTGAAGTTTCGCAGTATGCCTCAAGTGTGACTTATAGTAGGATGGCATAGACTATTGATTTAAATTGGGATTTTAAATATTACCGAATAGAGTAAAAGTCCAGTTTTACTTTATTGATCGAGACAACTTGATGAACCCTTTCATCTCTCAGAACACTTAGTTTTATATAACCTATTAAAACTAAGTTTGTCGCGATAATACCAACAAATTTTAAGTTAATAGTTTTACCTATTAAGTTATTAGTTATGGACAATTACGTTTAGTTTAATTTTGCAAAACTTGATTGGTTAATTTATTTTAATATATTTGGTATTAGGTTGGTGGTATTATAACCTATTATAATCAAGCAAGCAACCAAAAAAGCAAACAGAATATGTAAATCTTAAATGGCCAAGATTAGTGATTGATCTTGCTAGAGCCTATTAGCAAGATCAATCAGGTCAAGGGGTCACAACACAAAACAACCACAAGGATGGACTCTTGGTGCATCCCGTCATCTTTGGTAACTTCCACTGACTTCAAGAACAACATGAGCTCGTCCTCGGTTTTCCTTCGGGTCTTCTTCATTACAAAATTACACTAATACAAGTAATGAAAAACTAAGCCCTATCTATTACAATTTTGAACCATCAAGGTGGCCAAAAACCATAAAATAAAACCGAAAACTAAATACAACTTTTGAACCATCCATATGGCCAAAATAAAAATCATTCAACCAAACAAACAAGGTCGGACCAGATTTACATATTCAACGAAAAATAAGTCGGGCAATATTTTGGTCAAATAAAATAAATAAAATTTTGGCCAAACTAAAATTGCCCTAATATTTTATCTAGATGAAAAATGTCAACTACCTTGAAGTTTATGATGTAGAACCGGTGAAAATACCGGATTCAACTCGTATGTTGTAACCAATGCTCTGATACCACTGTTGGGTTTCAGTGGTGATCAGTTAAAATTTTGTTTATTAAATCCGGTTCAATAAACGTGGCAAATAATAATTAATCACATTAATTAATACTTATACGCAACGGAATGTATACAACTAATCAGCACCGAAACTAAACCCTACAGGATCCGGTTACAGACAATACGAGTACGAGTCATACAATAAATATATAATTAAACTAACGATATATTTAAGTTTACCTCGGTTAATAAATAACCGGTTGAGACACCGAAGGCTAACGAACCGAGCTAGGTGACACAACGAGATCAACGACCAACGGTGGCGGTGCACGACGGCAACGGCAGCGGTGGTGGTGTGTGTACAGCAGATCGCAAGCGGCAGCAGTGTGCAGCTGTGGAAGGCGGCGGCGACGGCGACGGCGACGGCAGCTGGAGACGCCGGTGAGCAGCGGCGGTGTCTAGTCACGGCTGGACAGTGGCGGTGGTCAGATGGCCGACAGCGGCTTGGGTGGAGGAATGAAAGAGATGGACTTGTCTTGATTGGATTAAAGTTAGGGTTAAGGTTATAAAATATCACATATTTATATAGCCCCTTAACTAGGTTTAAACTAATCTAATTAGTAATAAACCCAATGGGCCAATAAGTCCATGTCATTCTCCAAAGCCCGTTCCATGTATTTTTATCTCGTTAAAGTGTCTAACTCGGTTAACTAACTTAAGCGGGTTAATGGTTCGTTACCTCACGGTTTAACTCTCATGGATCATAACCCGGTTGGCCGTATTGACTTATCCAAACCGGTCCATAATTCCAACAGCTTGATCACCACTGATTCGGAATGCGACCGCTTGTCCATTGTTGTTTGGCTTTGGAGACGGAGCTGTGTTCTTTATCATCCCAAAACATCACAAGCTTATCAATAATCTTGAATATATAAGAACAAAAAAAACCATTTTTTTGCGCTACGTTAGAATAACTTACCTTAAAGCTGATGTTGTAAGCGATAAACTTTGGTGTGAAAACACCAACCGAGTAGTTGTTGACAATGCCATTAAAGTTAGCTGCCGTGTCGCCCCAAATAATGAAAGTATTGGTATAACCTTGGCCTTGAATTATCAAACTGGATTTAGTATTTGCCACCTTTACTTTCTCCCTGCCAAAACAATAAAACGATTTTCGATTAATTAGTTTCACACATTTTAACAAAAAATTACACACAAACATATTTTCGTTACCTATATGTGCCCGAATCAACTATGATAAGCGTTGGTTTTAGTGCATTATCAGGAACAGCATCCACCGCCTTCTGAAAACTATTGAATTTGCCACAACCCTTTTGATCGACGGTTAAAGTAAGCGCCACCCTGTATTTTGCTATGAGTGGGGATTGCCACTTTGTTTCGTCGCAAGCAAGTAGCTTATCACGATGGACGAAAGTTTGGTTTTTGGAACTTTGATCAAAATCACTTTTGATGGAAATGGTTATGTTTGAATGGTTGATGATGGTGTAGGAAGAAACTTTGATCAAAATCACTTTTGTTAGTATTCATGTTTTCAAACCAAAGGATTATAATTAAAATTTTTTGTAGGGTGGATTGCTATATATATGCACTAGGTTAATAACTCGTGTAATATACGGGCTGAATAAAGAATATAACATCAATAAAAAAGATGTTTATATAAGTGGTACAATTTAGGATTGTATAACAATTTCTCATATATGAAATTAAATATTACATTATATATAAATTTGAAAAAAAGATTAAATACAAAAATTGTTCATAAACCTTCAAATATATATCTCATTGTACACAACATATATGGTTTTCCCATATTAATTATTGAATGATACAAAAGGATAACTTTAAGGTTTTAAAATGGTAAAACAAATCAAGAGTCAAACCAAATTTAACTAAATTTTCACGTAAGACAAATTCTGAGTATTTAGATGTGCACACGCGCGAAAAGAGGCCTTTAATAGTTTATGCATATGTTAGTTATTTTGCGCAAATCAAAAAGATCTTTATAATAACAATATTTTGAAATAAAATATTTAAAAATTAGTTTAAAAGGCTTAATAAATAAATAAAATTAAACTTTTTTTTATTTATGGAAATCACAATAAATGAGAATTAATGAAAATTTAATATAGGAATTATAAAAGTAATAATAAATGTAGCAAATTAATTTAATAGATTTAAATAAGATTTAATTTAGAAATAGCTTATGTGTCATCTTATGTGGACACTTTAGAAAAATGTCATGTGTCTATATCGTTTTGCTTTAATATAATAGTAAGATAGAATCTAAAGGCTTTGTAATAGAGATAAACTATAAAAAAAACAATAAAATTGTCTTATATTTTTAGCAAGTTTTATGTAATAAGATATTGTATTTGATTAGTTTTTGTATTTATCATCTATTACATGATTAATTGTGGTCTGCATATTAGAGATGAACTTGTTTTATTTAGCTTGTTATGATTATATCTTCTATAAATATAAGATTGTATTTGATAAGTTTTATTTTATTTGTACGTATCATAGATTGTAATGTTGATATCTACGTTATTAGGATTTACTTAATTTATATTTTAGAATAACCACATCTTTGTGTGTAGTTTAGAGCGACAAAGATAAAGGACGATCAAATGTTTGTGTGCGTATATTTTGTATTTTACTATATAACTAGTAAACTACTCGCGCGTTGCGGCGGAAGTGTTGATACATGCTAACCTGCGTGGTGCAATGAGATGTTGACAAAACATAAAGTAACTAAAGTTTGTCTACGCTTTATGATATATTTGGCTTTAATAAAATTCATATCGAAACATAGATAGAAATAAGAATATATCTATATAAAATTAAGTTGTCATGAAAAAAATATAATATATATATAGGGTAAGGTTAAAATGAAAACCCACTTGAGTTGTGAAAACCCGCGAAACCCCTATATAACATCGTTTTTTTTTTGTTACATGCAATATATGTTGTAACATTTAATACAAAACATTGAAACATCAAAAAAAAATGTTTTGTTATTTTTTAACATTTTTTTACTAATTTTTATATATGTTTTCAGGAGAGAGAAAAAGTTATATTTATATTTACATTTTTTATTCACTTTAATTGTGTACCACAAGATTTAAACATTAATTAAAAACATGTGATTGAGAATGAGTTTCTAGAGTTTTCACAACTCAAGTGAGTTTTCATTTTATACTTTGCCTATATATATAAATATATATATATATATATATATATATATATAGGTAGAGGATCAAGAGAAAACTCACATTTAGAGAGAAAACTAAAAAACTCCTAAAGAATTATTTTTAATTAAAAATAAAAAAAATATTTTCAAAATTTTGTTTTAGCCATTATTCTTATACTTTCTTCTAATTCACTCGAAAAATATAAAATAAATAAAAAAAACCGCTGTAATTGTGACATTCGTCAATTTCGGGTCTTTTTTGTATTCGTTTTTGTATTTGTTTATTATGTAAACCGACCCGATTTGTAAACCGAAGCTTATGTTATAATCAAAATGATGGATTTATGTTACAATATTGTTCACGCTTGTTGGGTCTTGAAAACATCCTATTTTTATTTTTATTTATTTATTTATTATTTATTTATTTTTTTTTGTTGTTTTGTGTTTTTGTCTTGATCCATTTTGCATGAAAACTCTTGTGTCTCACACCCATATTTGATCACCAACATTACCCTATATATACACCATCTTTCCTCTTCATTTTCCCTTGCTACAACTCAAAAAAAAAAAAAAACTCTCTCAAACATCAAAAATCCAAGGTTATCTTCTTAAGTTTTCTTGAAGGATTTTGGTCTTTCATCTTAATTAGTTTATGTAGCCTTATTAATACTTGTTTATGGTTGTGCAACATATATATAATATACACCCCTTGTTTACCTTTGGTAGTTACTTCTCCGATTCCGGTCGGTGAGGTTTCGGACCCCATAAGGCAAGGCTTCATGGAGGACTTCGTGTCCTTGATGTATATACATCTATATAACTTGTTCATACATATTAATCTTGCTTATTTTAGTTTGTTGGTCATGTTTACAAGTTCCATGGTTATGGGTTTTTAAGAGTCCATGCTTCGGTTTAACCGTAAATAGCTCTAAACCGTAAACCAAACTTTGTTACCAGTTTTGTTTGTTTAAACATACTTAGTGTTAGATCTAAGTTTCTAAAATCATTTTTACAAATTCTAAGGTTATGGGTTTGTAGAATCTTACCTCGGTCTTAACCCGAAACACGATCCGAACCGAAAACCGAACTTTTGTTTAAAGACTTTATTATTAACTTTTGGTATTTTTTTTATTTGTACATTATTATACAAGTTATTTAGTGTTTGGACATGTGGAAACCATCTATGAACTTGTTGTGAGATGGAAACCGAACCAAACCGATTCTTGCCCGCTTAAGACACACAAGTGTGTTTTTTTTTAGCCATCAAGACTTATATATTTCTTTAAAAGTAGTTACAAATTGATTTTTAAATATTTCCTTAAGTACTTGGAAATATTGGATCCAACTTGATCTCATAACAAAGTTTGGACCGACAAAACCGAACACTCGCTTAACGTGCGTTGTTAGTTCTAAAACAATGGAACTACATACTTGGTTAAGTCTTATTAAATTTTATTGAGTTATCTCGTAACATTCAATATTTTGGAAAGTTGACTTTGGGTTTGACCAATTATCAAGACCCGAACCGACAACCCGAACACTCGATAAAAAAAACCCGTTTTAGTATCTTTATTCCAAAGGGATTTGCATTCTTGCATTTTACCCACCTTATTACTTAACATAGGTTGAGTAAATATTAAGGTTAGATACTTTAACCCGGTTTCGAGCAAACTTACATTTTTAAAGGGTTATTATTATAAATTCTTAAATAGTCACATTTTAAACCTTGAACTTTAATTATTTACATTTCTCAACATTTATTTTGTTTAAAGACCTTCAAGACAACCTTTCTAAATTTAAGACTTCTTTTCTTTTTAGGCATTGTGCGTTAAACTCGTCGTTCCGACAAATCTCCAAATTATCATCTTTCAAGTTTACTACTTGAAGGTGAGTACTTCATACCCCATTTTCCATCTTTTATTTTGGGGGTGACATTTCATACTTATTCAACAAAATGCTTTATATTTGAATCTTAAACCACAAACGTAGTTGTATACTTTACCTAAATAATTGCTCGATTTGGTGTTCTATGCTTATATGCCTATGTGTTTATCGCTTTTGGTTGGTGGAACTATAAAATCCTAGACTATTTGGCATCCCCTTATAGCAAGGTGTCGTTAACGTAATGCAATTAACGATAACTATAAAATCCTAGACTATTTGGCATCCCCTTATAGCTAGGTGTCGCTAATGTGTTTAGCGATATCTATTTATCCAAATTACCACTTTTATTTATCGTTTCGTATGCAAGTTTGTGGCTATCTTTATTATATACTAATATGATTAAACTTATGAATTGCTCACCAACCTTTGTGTTGACAAACTTTATTTTATGAAATGTTACAGGTTTGCATCTTGGTTGATTTATGATTGTGAAGAAAACGACATCAAAGACCTTAGGATATTAGTAAAAATGAACAATATCAATTTGCCATATTTTGTGATATCTTGTTTATGGTTATTTTATGGATAATTGTTATGTGACATTTTCGATGTTGTGAAATGAAATGAGTTTATTAAATACTGTCACTTTAATTAGTGTCATGTGCTTATGAACAATCGTTACACCTCGGCATGTTCCGCCGCCTTTGGTCGGGGTGTGACAGATTGGTATCAGAGCCATGACAATAGGATAGGTGGTTAGACGTAACGACCTAGTATTGTTATGCTTAGGGTCCTATACGTGTGCTCATACGTGTTTACTCTATTTTGATTGTTCATATCGCATATTCTTTATAAACTTGTTTAAAATCCACCAATATCCCAAATGTTCACATACACACACTTTCATAGTATTTCCAAGGTATCCTTACCTTAAAACGCAAAAAGTAGATTTTCATTGTGTTTTATGGATTACAAGATTAACTTGGATCCCGTTGTTTATAATCCCTTAAAGGTTGCATTTATATCGGGTTCATAGCCCTCATAGGAAGCGAGACATTATAAAACGACCATTTGACAAAAAGATTCCAAGAATCGAAGGTGATTTACTTACCTGGAATGGTGGGATTATAGTGCTCGTTTTTCTAGGCCACAAACCATGTTACACATGTCAATAACTCTAGGATTTTATCTAACACTAACATCTACTCTTCACTAACTCTAGGATTCACAATCAAAAAGAAAATTTAAATTCACCATATTCTTATTTTATACACTCTCATATCCATTTCTTTTTTACCTAAAACTTATTTCATTTCTTTATAATCTTTTAGCATGCCTCCACTAAGACCGCGCAAGAGCACCAACCGACGTATGGCTGCTTTTATCATCAAGCAAATGGCCGCTGTGATTCCCGAACTTGTAACTCAAATCCAAGCTACCCAACCTCCTCCACCCGTTGTTGCACCCGTTGAACCGAAACCCGTATCCTACCCATATAAGCAATTTACTAGTGCCAATCCAACCGAATTCTGGGGTACGAACTGTGCGACTACCTTGTTGCAATGGTTCGAGTCTATGGAGAATGTGTTTAGATATAGCGAGTGCCCCGAAGCGAAAAAGACAAATTTCGCTTCAAGCATGTTTAGAAAAACCGCTCTAACATGGTGGGGTAGTGTCATGCATCTCCAAGGGTCGAAAACGGCTATGGCTCTTCCATGGTCCGACCTCAAGGCACTCATGATGAAGAAGTTTTGTCCCAAACACGAACTTCAAAAGCTTGAGGAGGAATTTTGGAACCTCAAGCAAGATAGTGGTGATAACGCCGCTTACTCACTCCGTTTCCACGAGTTGAGCATTCTCGTCCCTCATTTGGTTACCCCGGCTGAGCGTGAGCTTGACAAATACATTGGGGGTTTACCTATGCAAATCCGGGACTCAGTCATGAGTAGCAAACCCGTGAATCTTGAGGATGCCATTACTCTAGCCGGTGCGCTATCGGAGAATCATGTGAAAGCGGGTACCCTAACCCTCAAGAAACCAAACGAAAAAGCCAAACCCGAGCCCGCACCACAAGCCAAGGTTGAACCCGCACCACAAGCCATTAACTACTCCAACTCTTCCCGTCACAACAATAACAACAACAACAAACCCAAAACCAACTACCGAAAGTATGTCGTTACCCAACCCCAACCTCAACAACAAACCCAAATTCCACCCCAAACCCGAAAACCCTATAGCGGTACCGCCCCACTATGCAACATTTGCCAACTCCATCACCCACCAAACATGCCTTGTCGCCATTGTACCATTTGTAACCGACTTGGTCATCTCAACACCACATGCCGATCCGCACAACGAACCCAACCTAACCAACCAAACCAACCAAGAACTTTTCCCCAAAATACTCAACACCGATATGCACCTTACCCACCAAACCAACCTCAACAACCCCGAGCTTGCTACAATTGCGGTGACCATAACCATTTTCGCAACAATTGTCCTCGCCTCATCCTTACTAACCAAACCATGACCGCACCTTACTACCAAACTCAAGCTTACCAAGTTCAAACCTACCAACCTCAACTTTCCCAACACAATGCACCACTCATCCAACCCATCCAAGCCATACAAGCACCACCTCCTCCACCACCACAAGCACCTCAAGTCAACCAAGGCAATCAAGGATGAGCTTTCATGATGAATGTTAATCAAGCTCAAGCGGCAAACGATGTTGTGAACGGTATGTTTTTAGTGAACCAACATTTGGCTTCCATTTTATTTGATACGGGTGCCGATAGAAGTTTCATTTCTTTGAAATTTGAGTCAAAAATTGCCGTGTCTCGAACCAAGCTTTCCCGGTCGTTTTCTGTTGAAGTCGCCAATGGGAACTCCATCACCATAAATTCCGTCGTCTGCAATTGTACTCTCGTTCTTGCTAACCATAAATTCTCCATCGATCTCATCCCGATGCAAATGGGAAGTTTCGATGTCATAGTAGGCATGGATTGGTTATCTTTGCACCGTGCCGAAGTTGTTTGCTTCGATAAATTCATTCGCATTCCGCTTGTTAACGGTAAAATCCTTAAGGTCTTCAGAAAAGCTACTTCGAGAAGGCTTAATCTCATGTCGTGCTCTCAATCGCAAAAATGCTTACGCCAAAAGTATGCTCCGCTCCTGGCTCTCTTGGCGACAAAAGACAAAAAGGAAAGGAAAATCCAATATATTTCTATTGTTCGTGATTTCCTCGATGTCTTTCCCGACGATGTCACCGGCCTTCCACCCGTTCGTCCTATTGAATTTCGAATCGATCTTGTGCCCGGCGCGATGCCTGTGTCCAAGGCTCCTTACCGTTTAGCCCCGTCAGAAATGCAAGAATTATCGAACCAACTCGAAGAACTTTCCAATAAAGGTTTCATTCGTCCTAGCTCTTCTCCTTGGGGCGCTCCTGTTCTCTTCATGAAAAAGAAGAATGGTTCGTTTCGTATGTACATCGATTATAGGGAACTTAACAAACTCACCATTAAAAATCGTTATCCCTTGCCACGAATCGACGATCTATTCGACCAACTTCAAGGCGCAACTTGCTTCTCCAAAATCGATCTTCGATCAGGTTATCATCAATCGCGTGTCCGCGAAGAAGACATTCCAAAAACCGCTTTCCGTACTCGATATGGACATTTCGAATTTTTGGTTATGCACTTCGGGTTAACAAATGCACCTGCGGTGTTTATGGACCTCATGAACCGCGTTTGCAAACCATTCCTCGATAAATTCGTTATTGTCTTTATTGATGACATTCTCATCTTTTCCAAATCCAAAGCCGAAAATGAGCGTCATTTGCGTTCCATTCTCGAACTTCTTAGAAACGAACGACTTTATGCCAAGTTCTCCAAATGCGAATTTTGGCTGGAGCAAGTTCAATTTTTGGGACATATCGTAAACAACAAAGGTATTCATGTTGATCCCGCTAAAATTGAGGCCGTTAAGGATTGGAAAACTCCAACGACTCCTACGGAAATTCGATCCTTCCTCGGTTTAGCCGGATATTATCGACGTTTCATTCGAAACCTTTCCAAGATCTATTTGCCTCTTACCTCCCTCACTCATAAAGGAAAACAACTTGATTGGGGTTTGAAGCAAGAAAAAGCCTTTTGTACTCTCAAGGACATGCTTTGCAATGCTCCCATTTTAACCCTTCCCGATGGAAACGACGATTTCGTGATATTTTGCGATGCCTCTCATCAAGGTCTTGGTTGTGTCCTCATGCAACGAGGTCAAGTCATCGCTTACGCATCAAGGCAACTTAAGGTCAACGAGAAGAACTACACGACTCATGATCTCGAACTTGGTGCCGTTGTTTTCGCTCTCAAAATCTGGAGACATTACCTTTATGGTATGAAATGTGTGGTTTTTACCGATCATAAAAGCCTTCAACACATTTTTGACCAAAAAGCTCAATATGAGACAACGACGATAGGCCGAATTACTTAGTGATTACGATTGCGAAATTCGTTATCATCCCGGTAAAGCGAATGTTGTCGCCGACGCCCTAAGTCGAAAGGTTAATGTTAAATCCGTTCTGCTTCTAAGCGTTGTCGTTCAAACCGATCTTCAAATTTGAATCTTCCAAGCTCAATGTACCTCCGTTGAAGAAGGTAACATGTATGACGAAATGTCATGTGGAGCCGAACTTCAACTCGAAACCAAACCCGATGGTCTTTTGTACTTTCTCAATCGTTTGTGGGTTCCAAATCGCGATGACCTTCGTACTTGTATACTCGACAAAGCTCACAATTTTTCGGTATTCCGTTCATCCCGGTGCGGATAAGATGTATTTCGATATTCGTGCTACCTTTTGGTGGCCGGGACTGAAAAAGGACGTAGCGTTATTCGTATCTAAATGTCTTACTTGCTCAAAAGTTAAAGCCGAACATCAAAGACTTTTTGGTCTACTCGAGCAACCACCGATTCCCGTTTGGAAATGGGAAGACATTGCTATGGACTTTATCACTAAATTACCCAACACCCAAAAGGGCAACGATAGCATTTGGGTGATCATCGATCGTTTGACCAAATCTGCTCATTTCATTCTGATCCGCGAGAAGTATTCTGTCGAGCAGCTTGCTCAAATCTATGTTTGAGAAATCGTGTGCCGACACGGTTTACCATTATCTATTATCTCTGACCGTGATGCTCGTTATACCTCTCATTTTTGGCGTTCACTTCAAGAAGTTTTGGGAACACGTCTCGATCTTAGCACCGCTTATCATCCTCAAACGGACGGTCAATCCGAACGTACAATACAAACTCTCGAGGATATGCTACGAGCATGTGTTCTTGATTTCGGTGGGAATTGGGATTCTCACATTCCGTTCATTGAGTTTTCTTATAACAATAGCTACCATTCGAGCATTGAGATGGCTCCTTTCGAACCTCTTTACGGTCGTAAATGTCGTTCTCCGATAAGTTGGAACGAAGTCGGTGAAGCTCAAATCACGGGACCCGAAATGGTTCAAGAAGCCACCGACGTTATTGATCGAATCCGTAAGAACCTCCTAGCCGCTAGAAGTCGTCAAAAGAGTTATGCCGACAAACGGCGAAAACCGATCGAATTTAATGTTGGCAATCTTGTCCTTCTAAAAGTATCTCCTTGGAAAGGGGTAGCCCGTTTCGGAAAGAAGGGTAAACTAGCTCCTCGTTTCGTTGGTCCTTTTAAAATCCTTGAACGTGTTGGAAAAGTAGCTTGTCGACTCGAACTACCGGAAGAACTTACCGGTGTTCATCCGACATTTCATGTTTCAAATCTTAAAAAGTGCTTAGCCGAGGGTAATCTCCATATACCTCTCGACGAAGTACATGTCGATGAGTCGATGGTCTTGGTTGAACGACCCGTTGAGATCATGGATCGCAACGAGAAGAGAACCAAGCGTAGCCGTATTCGGTTAGTCAAAGTTCGATGGGAATCACGGCGCGGCGCGGAATTCACTTGGAAGCGAGAAGACAAAATGAGAGAGAAGTATCCACATTTGTTCGCAGCATCGTCTTTGTCTTAATTTCGGGACGAAATTTCCTAAAGTAGGGGATACTGTGACATTCGTCAATTTCGCGTCTTGTTTGTATTCGTTTTTGTATTTGTTAATTATGTAAACCGACCCGATTTGTAAACCGAAGCTTATGTTATAATCAAAATGATGGATTTATGTTACAATATTGTTTCACACTTGTTGGGTCTTGAAAACATCCTATTTTTATTTTTATTTTTATTTTTATTTATTATTTATTTATTTTTATTATTTTTTTTTGTTGTTTTGTGTTTTTGTCTTGATCCATTTTGCATGAAAACTCTTGTGTCTCACACCCATATTTGACCACCAACATTACCCATATATACACCACCTTTCCTCTTCATTTTCCCTTGCTACAACTCCAAAAAAAAAAACTCTCTCAAACATCAAAGATTCAAGGTTATCTTCTTAAGTGTTCTTGAAGGATTTTGGTCTTTCATCTTAATTAGTTTATGTAGCCTTATTAATACTTGTTTATGGTTGTGCAACATATATATAATATACACCCCTTGTTTACCTTTGGTAGTTACTTCTCCGATTCCGGTCGGTGAGGTTTCGGACCCCATAAGGCAAGGCTTCATGGAGGACTTCGTGTCCTTGATGTATATACATCTATATAACTTGTTCATACATATTAATCTTGCTTATTTTAGTTTGTTGGTCATGTTTACAAGTTCCATGGTTATGGGTTTTTAAGAGTCCATGCTTCGGTTTAACCGTAAATAGCTCTAAACCGTAAACCGAACTTTGTTACTACTTTTGTTTGTTTAAACATACTTAGTGTTAGATCTAAGTTTCTAAAATCATTTTTACAAATTCTATGGTTATGGATTTGTAGAATCTTACCTCGGTCTTAACCCGAAACACGATCCGAACCGAAAACCGAACTTTTGTTTAAAGACTTTATTGTTAACTTTTGGTATTTTTTTTATTTGTACATTATTATACAAGTTATTTAGTGTTTGGACATGTGGAAACCATCTATGAACTTGTTGTGAGATGGAAACCGAACCAAACCGATTCTTGCTCGCTTAAGACACACAAGTGTGTTTTTTTAGCCATCAAGACTTGTATATTTCTTTAAAAATAGTTACAAATTGATTTTTAAATATTTCCTTAAGTACTTGGAAATGTTGGATCCAACTTGATCTCATAACAAAGTTTGGACCGACAAAACCGAACACTCGCTTAACGTGCGTTGTTAGTTCTAAAACAATGGAACTACATACTTGGTTAAGTCGTATTAAATTTTATTGAGTTATCTCATAACATTCAATATTTTGGAAAGTTGACTTTGGGTTTGACCAATTATCAAGACCCGAACCGACAACCCGAACACTCGATAAAAAAAACCCGTTTTAGTATCTTTATTCCAAAGGGATTTGCATTCTTGCATTTTACCCACCTTATTACTTAACATAGGTTGAGTAAATATTAAGGTTAGATACTTTAACCCGGTTTCGAGCAAACTTACATTTTTAAAGGGTTATTATTATAAATTCTTAACTTTAATTATTTACATTTCTCAACATTTATTTTGTTTAAAGACCTTCAAGACAACCTTTCTAAATTCAAGACTTCTTTTCTTTTTAGGCATTGTGCGTTAAACTCGTCGTTCCGACAAATCTCCAAATTATCATCTTTCAAGTTTACTACTTGAAGGTGAGTACTTCATACCCCATTTTCCATCTTTTATTTTGGGGGTGACATTTCATACTTATTCAACAAAATGCTTTATATTTGAATCTTAAACCACAAACGTAGTTGTATACTTTACCTAAATAATTGCTCGATTTGGTGTTCTATGCTTATATGCCTATGTGTTTATCGCTTTTGGTTGGTGGAACTATAAAATCCTAGACTATTTGTCATCCCCTTATAGCAAGGTGTCGTTAACGTAATGCAATTAACGATAACTATAAAATCCTAGACTATTTGGCATCCCCTTATAGCTAGGTGTCGCTAATGTGTTTAGCGATATCTATTTATCCAAATTACCACTTTTATTTATCGTTTCGTATGCAAGTTTGTGGCTATCTTTATTATATACTAATATGATTAAACTTATGAATTGCTCACCAACCTTTGTGTTGACAAACTTTATTTTATGAAATGTTGCAGGTTTGCATCTTGGTTGATTTATGATTGTGAAGAAAACGACATCAAAGACCTTAGGATATTAGTAAAAATGAACAATATCAATTTGCCATATTTTGTGATATCTTGTTTATGGTTATTTTATGGATAATTGTTATGTGACATTTTCGATGTTGTGAAATGAAATGAGTTTATTAAATACTGTCACTTTAATTAGTGTCATGTGCTTATGAACAATCGTTACACCTCGGCATGTTCCGCCGCCTTTGGTCGGGGTGTGACAGTAATGCACATACGTATTACTGTGCTATACCGTTGTATTACACATGTGTATTACTATGTATTTTTGAGTTTAATACTGTTTTATTACATATATTTAATATTTGTGTATTGTATATGTGTATTAGTGTTGTATTATATGGAAAAAAATAATAATAAAATAAAAGTCGATGTGGTGCACATGTGCGTTAATGTTGTATTACACATACGTACTAATGTGTATTCGATGTATGTATTAGTCTTATATTGCATATATACAATAGTGTGTATCAAATATGTGCAATAGTGGTGTATCTATGCAATACAAACACTTTTGCATATATGCAATGCACACTATACCGACGAGGCTACTGACAAGTTTTTTTTTTTTTTTTTTTTGTTTTTTGAACCAATAACAACATATAAGAATAATGGGAAAAAAAGAAACTTCAAAAAAAAAATTTAAAAGTTAAAAATAGTTTTTTAGAAGTTTTTAGGAGTTTTTAAGTTTTCTCTTTAAGATGAGTTTTCACTAGAACCCACCCCTGTATATATATATAATATTTTAAATAAAATCAATTTTTTCACGATGTAGATTTAATTGGTTTCGTATGTAAGCTTAAATGCGTAATACCAATATATTTGTATACAGAACAAACCCTTTTGTAGGCCTATCCCGTCAAGGATCACGAATACATTTAACCATCGGCTTAAGCCGCTCATGCTCGTCTTATAATAAGTTGCAAACGTGTTATTATTTAGTATTTACCATACCTATGACATGGGAATCAAACTTTATTATCGGAGAAAATGACTGTTTTAGTCCCTGTGGTTTTTAGACGGAGTCACTTTGCGTCCCAGATAAAAAATTTGAACTGTTTACATCCCCGTGTTTTAAAAGTTGAACCATATGCGTCCCTCTATCTAACATCCGTTAAGTTTAAGGTTAAAATCAGGGGTATGTATGTAATTTTGCACCCACTCATATTTACCCTAATAAACTTCAATATTACAACCAAAACACCTGCCGTTCCTTCTGTTATATCGCCGGCAAAGAATTTGTCGGTCACAATCACGCTCCGTCACAATTCGCCGTTCACCAATCGCCGGTTAGTTTCACCCTCTCCGTTCACCCTCGCTGTTGACAGCCTTCAATCTATATCACCGTTCACAATCCGCCGTTCACCAATCGCCGGTCAATTTATTAAACGACCATCGCGCCTTCCGATTCGTTGCAGGAGCCGCAACGCGCCTTGCAACGACGTTGACAGCCTTCAATCTATACCCCCTCTGCAACTCAACAATTAAAAGCCATAAACCCAAACTCTGTCACACAAGCACTCTCTCTCTCTCTCTAAGCACTTTCTCTCACTAAACTTACAGAGAGCAAGCTTCTTCTTCTTCTCGAAGGTATACATACTGTGAACCCTAATTTTACTTAAACGATTAATTAATCGGTTTTACATTCGTGCATTTAGGATTTTGATGCTTATACACTCCGTTCAGTCGCCCTTGAAATCGATCTCAACGAAGCTCCTCTTCCGTCGCCTCGCGAATTCGCCACCGCGCGATATAACAGAAGGAACGGCCGGCTGTTTTGGTTGTAATATTGAAGTTTATTAGGGTAAATATGAGTGGGTGCAAAATTACATACATACCCCTGATTTTAACCTTAAACTTAACGGATGTTAGATAGAGGGACGCATATGGTTCAACTTTTAAAACACAAGGATGTAAACGGTTCAAATTTTTTATCAGGGACGCAAAGTGATTCCGTCTAAAAACCACAAGAACTAAAACACTCATTTTCTCTTATTATCGACCTATCGCCTTTCTTTTTCTAAACGTGACACAACCAATGTCACATTGACCAATTTTTAAATGCAACAAACCCAAAGATATCCAAATGCCTTCCCATTATGATTTATATCACTATATTATGCCACATACAAGATACGTTACATTTGAAGTGTACGGTTGCATTCGGTATACGCTCATTAACTTCACATGTTTTCCGACCGAAACTGCTTTTAACAAAAACATATCTTGGTGCAAACTGACACAAACTATTAAATATAGGAACTCTACAATTTAAACTATAGGGAAAATGAATATGCGTTTAAATTTACTGCGAATCCTTGTATGTAGAAGTGCACGACCTACATTCATGATATTGCCATACGCGACCTATGTTGAAGATACCGCCATAGAGTTGACTTTACGTTCTTTGACTTTCATGTACAAACCCTGTAAAAGCCGTAAAAATTTAGTTACATGTAGGACAAACAATAAGGTAAACACAAATACAGATATGTACTTTGTAACAATGTCAAAAAATTATATTATTATTATTATTATCATTGAAATAATGTAATTCTTGTTTGGGTTGACCCGACCCAGCCTTTTCACCCGGTACAAATATACCTGTTTACGAGACCCAACCCGCCAATTTAACCACATATTAAAAGGATTTGTGTGAGAAATTACACTAGTCGTGTGAATGGTTGCACCCGTTGTCATGTTGATCTTTTGATTGGGAACCAACTCGAATTCAATATTCTGCAAAAATATTGCAAGTGCAACAATTGCTTCCAGCATAGCAAATTGATCGCCTACGCATTTTCGTGGGCCACCACTAAACGGAATAAACCTAAAATGGATAAATATAGCATTATATCAATTAATGACATAAAAATGATTGATGCAAAACTAAAACAAATGCATAATAATTTCAAATTTAAAAAGTGGCATGTTTGACTACATATAAAGTCAAAGTCAAAGTGGATATGAGATTACTTGTAATCGGTGTTGCTTTCATTTGGCACCGGCCCGTCTAATCCAAATCTTTCAGGTATGAATTCTTCTGCATTTTCCCAGACCTTCAAAATTCATAAATAATTAAATAAATACAAAAGGTAAAATACAAAATCACAAGAAACAATATATGATGTAATAATCACACCTTGGATGAATGATGGATGTTATAAACCGATATCATTATATCTTGACCAGGGTTGACTTTGTAATTTCCTGGAAGCTCATCTGCAACTATAGCTCTTCTAATCAAGACCTAATGAAAATGCCATTAAAAATGTGTAACAATTTTAAAACATAAATGTAAAAAAATATATAAAAAAATGATTTAAAAAGGCTGTGTATACACATACCGGGGGATGCGGGTAGAGACGCATAGACTCGTTTATGCATCGTGTTACAAATTTAAGGTTTTTTATGTCTTCATAAGTTGGATTGCGGCCCTGTAAAACTCTATCAACTTCTTCCTGTGCATTCGCTAAAGAAGACGGGTCCTACAGAAAAATTAAAATTGTTAGATTCAAGTCAAATATATAGATCATTATTGTTGTAACACGTTAATAAAGTCTGACGAGTTGCTAAAGGGTACCTTACTTAAAAGATATGCAGTCCAAGTCAACACCGAACCAGTTGTTTCGTGTCCAGCAACCAACATTGACAAAAGGTCATCACGTAACTGTTGACTTGAAACCTAAATATAAAAGATGAGAACAAAGACCAAATATTAACAATTTGAATAGCAACTGTTTTGGGTTATATTATCTATCTCTCTAATGGGTCAACACTTACAATTTAAAGAAAAAGAAGTACACTAAAGGGAAACGGTTGAAAATTTCCCAAAGTGTAACCTTGGCGCATAAATTCTCTTAAATCAATTTATTCCCAAAGTTAAATTAGGGTTGTTCAAAAAGCATGTGGCTCGCTCAAAATCGGGTCGTTTGTAAACGACTCGAGCTGAACCGGTTCAGTCTGCAAAAAGAGCCAAGCCGGCTTGGTCGTTAGCTAGCTCGTTTAAAACTAAAGCCCAAATTTATACATACAAACACACACATTTATATTTGACTTAAAGCTGTATGAGATTTTTAATGAAAGAAAGAGGGGAAAATGAAAATTCACTTCATATTGAAAATTCCTATATAAATTGTGAATTCGATAGTTTATAAATTGTCCATTATGCGAATATTACAAATATTATTTTTAGTTTTTATGTATAACAATGTGTAAAATACAAAAAAAAAGATATTTTATAAATAAACGAGCCAGCTCAACAAGCCACGAGCTTTTGATGAGCCAAACCTGAGATCAACATTTCAAGTCGTTTAAAAAACACGAGCCAGGACGGCTCAACTTGTTAACAGCTAAGTTAGATAACTATTGAAATAAAATAACTTTTGTAATCAAATGCGACACTAAGGTTAAATTGTTAGGATAAAAGTGTTTCAGGTCAACCTTACCCGTTTGACCCATTACCCGACCCATTGACATGAAAAGAAGTCGACACAAATCACTATTTGCAGACCTCTTCCCTGCTAGCAAGCAAGAACCGAAGTATGCTTGGGTCCGCATCATTTACATAATCTACATCATCAATCTTTTCACCTTCTTTTTCAACCATTTCCTTGCATTTCATAATAAGTTCTTCAACTGTTTCTCTAATTACAGTAACCGCCTGTTCGGCTTTTATTTGTCTCGGTATAATCTTACATAATGCCTTTATCTGCACCAATATTTGACCACAAAAAAGTCAAACACTGACTATATTTGAAAGTAAAGGAAAACAGGTAGTAATAAAAAGTAAATAAACCTTCCAATATGGTAAAAGATCGGTAGAACGGGCTTCAGCTTCTTTCAATGCAGTATAAACGGATTCAATTACGGGACTGTCAGCAGTAAGTGAGTCAAAATTGTAGTTAAATACTGCCAGACCAATAACATCAAGAGTTAACTGAGAAAACTGCTGCTCCATGTTAACAGACGTGTCATTATGCGCGTACGATTTCAGCTTCTCAACAAGCCTCTCGGAGCATTTGCAGAACACACGATCAACAATTACTGATAAGTATTTCTTGTGAAGTGATGGAACTACAGCCCTGCGCCTTGCCTATAACAATTAGAATATGCAACCAAAATTATGATAATCATTTTAGCTTCTTTTTTTTTAAATGTTTGTAAAAGTGATAACAATATTACATGATTAAATGAATAAATTAAAACATTAATATCTATATTTAACAGTTTAAAGAATCTTGATATCAAATTAACCCCAAATTCTAAGATTTTGCCGGTTTTATAACAATGACAACTTCTTTTAACTCGTATCATTTCCAAATTATCTATAATTAATCAGAAAATCATGCAAACTAAGATACATCTAAAAGTAAACCCTAATAATACAATATTAATTAACAGTTTAAAGAATCTTGATTTCAGATTTCCCACAAATTTTCAAGATTTTTACGGTTTTATAAAAATAACACCTTCTTTAACTCAATTCTAGGGGTGCAAACTAACTGACCCGCTCACGAACTACTAGAGATTGGAAAGCTCGAGCCGAGCCCGAACCTCAAATAAAGCTCCTTTAGTTATCGAGCACGACCCTTGTATGGGAAACTCGTTTAGGCTCGTCAAGCCTCTATGTATTTATTTCACAGTACATAGACAAACTTGAGCTGAGCTTGCGCTCGTTTAAGGTACTGCACGAGCTCGAGCCGAGCTGAGTTCGTTTAAGGTTTCTCTCAAAATATAAAATGTAGTTGAAAACGTATATAAGTTAATTAGTAGTTAATAAACGACTCGGACTGAGCTTGAAAAAACGACTCACGAGCCGAGCTCGAGTTTAAGCTCTCGTATGTCAAACGAGCCGAGCTTGAGCCTAGTTGAGCTCGGGCTCGGCTCGTTTCCACCCCTACGCAAATCGATTCCAAATTATCTATAAATAATCAGAAAACCATACAACTAAAATACATGCTTTTTGTCTTTTCAACAGGCATAGCTAATAGTCTACTCCTAAATCCACCTAAACCCGCCTAATATGGGATTTAAGCCCTCGACCTCCAAAGGGAGAAAACAACTATTACACTATCAGTTTTTTTAGACGGCAACTTTCTTGTATGTTAGGCCACCGCACTCTCCAATCTGGAGAGCCCTATTGCCCCATTCTGGCCAAACTATGTTGTCTTAACCGGGCCCACGCTGGCTTCAGAGTTTGGCTTGGGCGTTCCCCCAGGAAACCATACCGTCGGTTGCCACATGACAGTCGTTGTGCCAACACAATAGCAGAACTCTCTGGCGTAACACACGGTGGGACTGAAACCCCGGTGGGCTCGGGATTCGAATTCCCCCCAAATTATTCCAATCCTTTTAAAGCCCGGGTGGGCTCGGGTACACTATCAGTTACCAGTGGCCCAAATTCCCTTTGGTAAATTAAAACCTATTACACTGCCAGTCACTATTGGGCAAAAGTTCCTTTGGTAAATTAAAATACATGTAAAAGTAATTCTAATAATACAATAATAATATCTGTATATTTAACTGTTTAAAAATGATTTCAAATTTCCCCCAAATTCCAAACCATCTAAAATTTTTGTCCGATCATATCCATCTTTGTTCTCATTCTCAACCCTCAGTCAAATAATTTTATTTTTGTTTATTTATTACTTCTTTAGTTTTCTAGGTCAAATAGCCGAAATCCGAAAACTAGGAGAGATTAGAGTCGGGTTTCATTTCTAGATTTAAATTTCTCAAACCCGAGAAACCTGAAAGTACAACCCGGAAAAACACCCCTAAATCATATCACAAAATAACGTTTTATAATTCCTAAATCTTCATTACTAACTATTTAAGCCCGTGTATTCACGAGTTTCTAACCTAGTTATCTATAAATAATAATAACAATCACAAGCCACACAAATCAAAAACATTTATTAATTTACCGTCCAAAGTGAGCCTTCAGCAATAGCAAAGCCAGAGCCAAACAAGAACTCAGACACCTCAGCCACAAGGCCTTTCTCATAAATACTCCCATAGTTCCTCAACACATGTTTGGCAATGACAGGATCACTCACAATCACAAAGTTTCTTGGGCCAGCAGCCAGCCTGTAAATGGGTCCATAGTCATTCATCCACTTGAACAGTGGCAGGAACAGGGCCCCACCCAGAAGGTCTGACACGTCAGCCAGTTGAGCATTTGCAATGGGGATGTTTGAGTTGTCTGTTTGGGCTGTTAAGGTGGTGATGGACCGAGATACGGATGTCAGCCAGTCCGGGCTGACCCATGACCCGGATTTGGAGATGGGTTTTGGGTTGGGTTTGGGTTTCAGGGAGGATTTGATGGTGAAGTGGTGGTGGTGGTTAATAGTAGTGGTGGTTACGAGAGGTGAGAGTGAGTGTAGGGTGGGCATGGTGTTTTGAGGATTGAAAGTGGTATGTGTGTTGTGTTTTTTTTGAGGATGTTTTTGAGTTATGAAATTGTACTTTGTTTTTGTTGTGCTAGGTGAGCCATTCATGAGATTTGATTGGTTCGTTAAAAGTTTAAATTTAATTCAAAATGAGTTCGAGCCTAGTGGTGGACAAATAAACCGGCTAACCAAACAGAACCGAAACGACCCGAAAATCGAACCGAAACCAAACTGTTTGAAACCGATTATGTAGAAACCAGTTTGGAGCCGATTGAAATCATAGGTTCGAAACCGATTTGTAATTTTCTCCACCAAAATCGGTTCCAAACCAGTTAATCGAACCGAAACCGAGCAAAAACAGGTCAACCTGGTCAAGAAACCGGTTTCAACCCGAACCAAAACCGATCATAAACCGTTTTTGACTTTGTTGACCAAACCGAACCGGTTTCAACCCAAACCGATTTTGAGTTTTAAACCGGTTTGTGTACCTTTGCTCAATCAGATATTGAAGCTTATTTAATAAACAAACTTGAACCGGACTTGTATGTACAGAGCTCAGACCTAGACTAAGCTCATTTAAAAAATGGACTAGGGCCGATTATTATACGTGAAATTATGATTATGATAACTAAATGTATCATAGGTTTGACGTATGTGCTTAATTTTGGCTTTATTTGTGATGGGCTTTTCATGTTATTTTCTTCTTGTTTTCGTGTATCTATAACGTTTTTTTGTTACTTATATGTTTTTTCCCCACTTTTCTAGTTATTGATAAACTAATGATAATGTATGTTCAATACTTTTCGTTTTTTGTTGTCTTGATTATATAAGAAATATTTTATGTTTATGTTTTACTTTTTCATATCCATAGATGGTTATCGGAGTCAAAGTTCTCCATAAAGGAAATTCCTCTAGCATTTGGGATAAATATATGGTTTGCGCACATATGACCATCCCCATATCATATTGATAACTTGGCTATTTATTATACTGAGTATGCTTGTTATTTTGTATGCTATATATAATTTAAGTTTATAACTAAATATATTTATAAAAATAAATATAAAGTCGAGCCCAATCTTGGCTCTCTTCAAAATTATTTATAAGTTAAACTTGAGTTCTTTTAGTTTAGATGTGTCGAACTTTAATTTAGATGAACTCGATCTAAAATATGGCTCAACTTGTAAACCAATAGTTAAATCATAATAGCGTTTTAAATAGTTATAAAAGTAATACTTAGAAAAATTGAAGCAACTCTATAAATCACACAAAGGTTATATATATAAACACACCTCTTTTCTAAAGCATTGATGTGTTCTATTCATGTTTTGTCATTTTGTGAAAAGTAGTTGCAGATTACCAAAATTGAATATTGGCATAAGTACATAAGTAGTTGAAGTATGCTAAAAAAAACTCATTGCACTTAAGTTCATTGATCTCTCCACTACAAATCTACATACAAAAAGTAAAAGAAGATTTGGAGAAAACTTTTCATTTGAAGATACATAAAAGTTCAGGGATCACATATCTTTCTAAAGGCTTTTAAATCTAAAAACATTTTTTTCTATTAGTAAACAAAGTTAAAAGGGTAAATATGTCTAGGGGTGAGCAAACACTATTGCCCGCAATACCTAATCCGGACCCGATTAATGGTATTTTCAGGACACGAGAACCGATCCTGTTGTAAATAACATGCTCTGATTGCTTCGGGTCTTAGGGGTCTTACCCGGTTTCTCACCCTTTAGTATGTCATCGAAACGAGCAAACTTTTAACCCATTTTTCAGAAAAACAAATTATATGCCAGCTTATAATATATATTTTTTTGCGTATTGTGATGCAGTTTCGACTAGCAATCAAATGTCTCAAGAACGCAATGATTGCATTCAAACGATTCAAACCGAATGATTCGGTTAACAAAGCTTAAAGTTTACAATTCTTTATTAAAAACAATCAACTAACTCCATAAAAGACCTAACAATCCTATTTATAAATAAAAACAAATGTGTGGGCCGGGCCGACATAATGGACCGAATGCTCCTGCATCATATTGTCTATTAAACATCGACAATAATATAAACATTTGAAAAACAATATTTTCTTAATTTTTTAGACTTTCATGTGTATTAACATATTCAGGTTTATGACTTTTTCTCAAACAGTGTACTTGTCCTGGTATTTAATTTTTTCGTGAAATATAAATTTAGGGCCATGGACACATGATTTACATCCTTTGTGAAAATAGTTTAGTTAAATAATTAAATTGCCCCTCATGGTTGTATCTTTTATTGGGTCGGTAGCAAATAATAGTTTTTTTTTTCTTTTTTCTTTTTTAAGAAAAATTGGTTTTAGAAATCTCAAATATTGAATAATAGTCTTAACTAACGACATGGCTGACGATGATTCCATCTTTTATCATATTTCATCCTAACGGTCCGCAATAACAATCCTAACATCATTAGTTGCAGATCGCCGGAAAAACGTTTTTGGCTTGAAAAATCACATTTTTCGCCGGAAAACTTAACATTTTCGTTTCAAACCTCTTTGTAATATTAGATTGGGCCTTTATGAACCTTTTTCTGTTAAAAAACCTTAGTTATTGAGGTCGCTGGAATTCTGAACCACTATCGAAGTCAGTTGGTGGTGCTCAAGTGGTGGTGGTTGGCTAGTGGTGAGTCAGTTGTTGTTGGTGGTGGTGGTGATGTTCAGATTGAGTTTCCGGCGAAAAATGTGAGTTTTCCCGCCAAAAAAGTTTTTCCGACGCCCTGCACCTAACGACGTTGGAATTCTGTTAGTCAAGAATCATTGGGAACAAATATGTTAAAAGATTGGACCACCCGTCAACCATGCTATTAGTTGGAACTGCTATTTGCAAGCAGTTAATAGTTAAGATTATTTAAAACTAATTTTCTTTTTTCTTTTAAATTGATGATAAATTTACTATTTTGTTTAAAAAAAAGAAAGAAGGAAAGAAAGAAAGAAAAAAAAAAGACTCCAAAATCTATTTCTGATGTGCAAACTTGATCCGTTCTCTCTTTTGATGTCGACAATTTATAGAATTGTTATCATTTTAGCCTCGTTACAATGGTCACTGTTGTCACAGACTCACAATCGTTACAATTGTCATTATTAATTTTATTATATGGTGAATATTGAGTTTTTTCGAAAAGAAAATAATAGTTGGGCCTCACCTCAACTAAAAAACTCAGTGGGCTACCTGAACGAGCATGGCCCATCGGCCGAATTAAAGAAACAAAAGGGTTGGGCACGTAAAACGAGGCAGCAAATCTGTTGTTGATGTTGTTAACTCAGAAGTAGGGCTGTTTACGAGCTGAGCCGAATCGAGCCAAGGCATGCTCGTTGCTTGGCTCGTTTACAACCGAACCGAACCGAATGGTTGAAATTCGAACTGAGCGAAAAAAGAAACGAGCCAAAGTCAAATCGAGCATTTTTCGATCACCTTAAAGTGATCGCTTGTTTCTTATCTTGTATTTATGTGTGTTGTGTATCGTGTGTTTCATGTTTTTTTAACTAATTGCAATCTAATTTAGCTTTAGTTTAATTCGGTATTTAGATTTTTATTTTTACAATCAAATAAAAGAACGTATAATATTAACCTTAAGCTACATCTAGATACCATAATCTACTTACCCTAGCTATTTAGATACTCCTGATTTTTCACTATTTAGAATTTGTTTATAGGGTAAGGATCCTAAGAGAACCATTGATAAATTGAGAACTTTGAGAACCATTTTAGACCTCTAAAAAAATATTAAAAAATTTATAAAACAAACAAAACCGAAAATTTTAAAAAAGTAAAAAAACCAAAATTCTTATATTTCATTCCGGTTTCATTAAAAAAAACAATTTTTTTTCTTTTTAATTCATATTATACCTATACACATATGTATACTTTCATTTAATCTCTAGTTACGTAATATACACATATGTACATTATCATTTACCTTAAATTATACATATGTGTATAGGAAAAAACATGTGTATAATAAAAAAAACCGATTTTTTTTCTTTTTAATTCGTATTATACCTATACACATATGTATACTTTCATTTAATCTTTAGTTACGTAATGTACACATATGTACATTATCATTTACCTTAAATTATACATATGTGTATAGGAAAAAAACATGTGTGTACATATATGTACATATTATACATATATGTATATGTATAATTTAGCTAAATCGAGAATTTTTTTTTTAGAAACCGAGATGATAAATAAGAACTTTGATTTTTTTTACTTTTTTTATTTTTGTGTTTTTTTTTTGTTTTATGATTTTTTTTTATTTTTGGGTTTTTTATGGTCCAAAATGATTCTCATAGTTCTCAATTCTCAAAAAGTTCTCATATGATCCTGATCCTTTGTTCATATCCCGTGAATTTATATATTTATTTACATTCTTATTTAATTTATATTCAATAACGGCTTAATAATACATAAAATGCATTCCATATATTATACTCTAATAATTTCGTATAGAAACTAAAGTGTTTGATACTAACGCATCGAATCTTATAGTTTTATACATGTGTCACGTGAGGCAACAATGTGTGTTTCGACTATAATTTCTTTTTGACTATTTTGAATGATAACTCTTGCTAGTGCTCCTTTTTAATAGCATTTGTTAGCCTTCATCACTCGTCAGATTCCTCTATGTCCACCTTCAGACTCTGCTTAAATGTATTAACTTATGTGATCCACACGTGTCATCATGTTCTCTCACTTCACATGTCTAAGCGTCAGTTGCTTTACAATTTACATGGTGTGTATCTATCAGTCTTCAAGATACGAACCGGATCATCAAAAGCTTCTCCAGTTTCAACACCATATATTCAAGTAATTTGTAATTCAAAACCCTTACCTTTTCAAATTTACATTCAGTTTAATCTCAAGTAAGTTGTGTTTTATTTATGTTTAATTGATTCTTGATCGTGTGTTTCAGTTTACAATTTGACTGGAGAGAAGGGCATACAAAGAAATCTCTTGGTTTGTAAGATGTGGCTTTTACTGGATGAAATTTTTCTATCACGATGTGATACTCTTAAGTTATGTTGGTGAGTGTTGTATTAGTTTACTTATTATAGCACTTGTTTAATTTGTATGATACAAGCAACTCTTGATCCGAAGTACGTTTATTTTAGTTCGATTTGGCCCAGCATTTGTGTAATGTTTCGGGCAAGCCCGGGCATGGGACGAAAAGGCTACCAACAAAAATAGCATGTGCAGGCACTGTTTGAGATTATTTTTGGTATTTTGACTTACATAGCAACGTATAGAACATAACTTCATTCATGTTGAGTTCGTTTCTATTATTAAAAAAATTGGTTTTAATAATGTTAACATCAAACTAAAACACGCTTCTTTAGAAATCTAACAAGAATATGTGGTGTTTTGTTTCAAATTAGCATACTGACCATTGATGGTTGCTATATCCATTTGGCACGTACGGTGCAGTTCGCAAGAGTTGTTTGGTTGAAGTAACTTTTATTTCGGAGAGTCTTTACCTTACAACTAAGGTCAGTTGTCTCTTCTGTGTCTTTTATGTATTTCTTATGTTTTTATAACATACATTTGGGTATGTGTGTCTTAGTATGTAACATGTACCGCCGTCAACAATATTAACGGGCCAGCAAAAGGCCGCCTAAGCAGCACAATAACAGCCAAACATGCTGCAAAGTTTGACAAACTCAGCAAATGCAGAGGCAGGCAAGAAGGCGGCGAAAGCGGAACTACATTATCTAACCCTTTTGCAGCCCAACTATATAATAACTAGATCAACCAAGACCACGCTTTTGTAAGTATTGTTGCGGTTAGTTGCACATGTAAGATAGCCTTTTGTAAATATGTAAATTAAATAGGAATACCCTATTGTAATGCGCGAGTATCATCCTACATCTGTCTATGGAAGTAGTGAACAATCAACTTTTGTTATGTAAAATAAAATCTTTTATTATGCACCCCCGCAACGCTGGGGTCTTCCTACTAGTGTATAACTAATAGCAAGTTATCCAAACTTCAAAAAGTAAATGTATGGTTGGTGAGATTTCAGTCATGATCATTCTTTCATACAAGAATGGGACTTTATACCATCTTTACATTCAGGCTTCTAGCCACAAAATACGAGTCATAATCATTACACTTCGTAGGTTAAATCACCACCGACTATGTGGATAAGCTACTATGGTAACAATCACATTGAGGGGGAACACCACTAGTGGGCCCGGCAAGGGCATGGTGGTGTTCCACGTAGGGCAACAATGTCAAATCACCACCAGCGAGGTCGCGAGATTATTATTAACTTTACGGGTTACGACTACCACCATCGTTAATGAGAAGACTTCCTCAATGATTTCACGAAATATCATGAAAAAATAATTAATTTGAAATAAACTAGACACAAAATAAAAGATAAAAGCCTTTAGATTAGTTGGATTGATCTTGATATATGTATATTTAACTGAATCTTTAGTCATGTCTCATGATCATCTAATCGGATCAGGTCCAACTTTGATCTGATCGGATCAATCATGATCTATTTAATCGACATTCGCTTATTAACTGATTCGATCCAAAACAAGATTCTCCCGTTACATTGGAAAGATTTCTTGTAACCCTAACAACAAAATAGAATACTAGGATCAAGAAACATCTCAATATGGGAGAATCCCACTCCCATGTCTTTGCCACTGTCCTTGTCCTACACATACTCTAGAAATCGACTGCTTCACCTTCGTGTGCCCCTTCGTGGACACACGTTGAAACTGTCGAATTGAGCAATCTCTAAATGGCCAATAATACGTATAATCTTGATCAATATAATCGATATTGATATCGATAACCACACATGTACTGTGCCCCATTGAAAAAGATCTTTTTAACTCCATCCCGGTCAACCTCCCCTTCTTTTCCCCGGGCAAAACCAACGAGTGACAATGACGTAGCATTATCCTCGGCCCAGATGTTAATCCACCAATGTTATCAACCTCGGTTCTGTCATCAGAACCATCAGAGGTACGGTCATCAGCCACCGTACCTCCTGCCCTACAGACCGAGCAATTAATCTCATTGTCCGGTGGTTCTGGTGGTGCAAGTGCCACCACTGGAACCCTACAAACCGGACAACTAGTGTGACCATCAAACCATTCATCAATACACCTCACATGAAACAAATGCTTACACTCCGGCAACAACCTAACCCTCTCTCCGTCCTCCAAATCCGCCAAACAAACCGCACATTCACTTTGATCCGAAACCAATTCAGGGTCCGGTTTCTTGTATGTGATTATGGGGATTGTTGAAAGGGTCTTGTCATCAACTCCTGTGGATGTTTCTTCTCCCGTAAATGTTTGTAAGGCCGCCATTCTTGCAGCGTGTCGTCTAATGCAGTATCTAACAAGTAGGAGGTGGTAGAATATAACAGCGAGTGCGGTCGCAGTGATTCCGATTATTGATATGACTAAAGGAGTGAAGAATGAATTGTTGGTTTGGGTTATTTGTGATCCTGATGAGGATTCTAAATGATCCGGCATGGCTGTGTTCATTGAAATGAAGAGTTGTTGCAGGTTGGTTTAGTGAATATTGTCTATAATTGGTGGTGTTTTGTTCGTTTGTTGTAAGGTATATCACATGAGGTAGTTTTGGTGGGAAACAGTTAGCTATTTTTAAGGTTATAAGGTTTAGGTTGTTGGACAATATAGGAGTAGGTGAACACTTGTCGAAAGGGTAGTTAGGGTGGTGACCAGGGGTGTGAATTTGGCCAGGTGGAATGTCAAAAATAGTAATATCTAAATCCTACAAGCTACCAAGTGTATATTGGAGGTGTAAGATCATATGTGATGGTTAAAAGAAAAAGAATTAGAATTGTAATTGTCGTGTTAATGTCATATAGGGCTTTTCAAACCGTTTATCGCTTGAACTTGTCTGTCGTTCGTTCGGAATTTACTAGGAAAATGCTCGCTCGTTTTTTTGCTTGATTGTAAACGAGTCACTCCGCTCGGTTCGATTTGTAAACGAGCCAAGCAACGAGCAAAGGTCCACTCAGTTCAGTTCGGCTCAAATATTTTTAATTCATCTTATATATATTTATATACTCATAAATATATATTTTGTTTTAGTAATTATCTTAAATATTAAAAAACTAAATGGTAAATATAATATCTTTTAATTATTGAATATTTTCTAGTACTTTAAATATAAAAAATAATTATATTTAGTTTTTAATATTAAAGATAATAATAAAAATAAGTTATATATTTTTGTATATATATATATTTATATAAATAATTATATTTTAATTATTAATTGTCTTATTGCATTATATCCAACTTTAACCTTAAATTTTATCGAAAATTACAAACTACTACTAGTTTTTATAAAAACGACTAACTTATTTTCATGCACATTATATTCAACTCAGTTCGATTTTGAGCCGCTCGGCTCGGTTTGATTTGAAACGAGCCAAGCAACGAGCAAGCCCTTGCTCGGTTCCGCTCGGCTCGTGAACAGCCCTTTGTCACATAACCATAAGACTCTTGCTACTTTAATTATTCATAAAAAAATGCATAATAGTATCGTGTCACTGTCATGTAACCATGTGGCTCTTACTAATTTATTTTTTCATAAAAAATGTGTAATAGTGTATTAGCATGCAACACAATTATTATTTCATCTTTCTTTTATGTATAAAAAGTGAGTTGTTTAAATTTGATAGGTTTGATCAATTGTGGCCTCAGATTTTGAGCCCGTTGACAGGCAGCGCTAAAAGGGGTGTCCTACCCTTGGCGCCCTTCCCATTTTAGTTTGGCGAGTAAAAATAGGGAGGTGGCTTGGGACACCAACTCACTACACTGTCTAATAATTAAAATTAAAACTATACATTCAAGTTCAACCACTAGCTGGCAATTTTGATTCCGTCTGGGGACGAGCAATTTTGTATCGAGTATCGATATCGTGCATTCGTACTGATTGAATGCAGCTGGTATCAATACAAGCATTCGTTTTTCATGTTTTCGGTATTGATACCATTCGACTTCGGGTGTTTTTTTGGTATTTTCAGCGGTACCGGTACAAAACCAACTAATCGATACAGTATTTGGTTTATACTTTTACTCGTTTTCGGGCTCACTATTTTTTCAGTAGGGTAGTGCTCTCATCCTGTTTCAACATGTGGTTTTAGTTTTAGAGATTTTTACATATATCCTCTCATTAACCCTCTTAATCACATATCTCCCTAATATTAAAATCTTAATTACATATTTCTTCTTTTAGCATGCAATTACCTTTTTACCCCTATTATGTGACAAACTTTGTTCATATGCCACCCATGTTAGAAATATTTAGCTTATTAACTATATAAAAAATATTTTTGATATTTGCTAACGATTAAAAAATTGACTCCAATAATGTGTTAATAATAATATCAATAAAGGGATTAAAAGTTTTTAAAAGTTTACAAACATTTTAGATGATTTTCAACTTGTATCATTTAAGATTTCAGTGCGTCGAGTGATATTTCTGAAATAATATCCATAAATTTAAATTATTAAATCTAGACATATATCCAGTTGAGTAAGTTCAAATAAAAAACTCTGACTACTACTTCTTATATTAAATAATATTCATTTCACTTTTGTAACATTAGCTACATCAAAGTACTACTAATAATAATAATGAAAGAAACTTTTACACATATCTCCTCCTTAAGCCTCTTAATAGCTTCGATATGTTGTCTTAGCACGGACTCACTTTGGGTTAAATTGGGGATATATGTAATTATTGTTGTTAGAAAGGAGATATATGTAAGTAAGTCTTTAACTAGTTCATTAAGGGTAAAATAATCATTTTTTAGTTAATTTTAATGAAATGAAGAAATATGTAATATATGTGGTTTAGAAAGGGGAAATATGTAATTAATTTTTAAGGGTTAGATAAATATGTAATAAGAAAACTTAGGAAAGAGATATATATAAATGCCCCTTAATTTTAAAAGGTGGTTGGGCAACTAGCAATGTGAGAAGACTAGGAGAGAAGCATATATGGTTTTTCAATGGCTTTGCTTTAATTTTTTTCTTTTTATTGTTTCCTTCCTGTTTATTTGAAAACTAGGTTAGGTACCCGTATAGAATACGGGTTAAAATAAATAATTTTTTTAACCCTTAGTTTTAAAAGATGGTCGGGCAACTAGCAATGTGAGGAGACTAGGAGAGAAGCATATATGGTTTTTCAATGCTTTGCTTTAATTTTTTTTTATTGTTTCCTTCCTGTTTATTTGAAAACTAGGTTAGGTACCCGTGTAGAATACATGTTAAAATAAATAATTTTTTTAACCCTTAGTTTTAAAAGATGGTCGGGCAACTAGCAATGTGAAAAGACTAGGAGAGAAGCATATATGGTTTTTCAATGGCTTTGCTTTAATTAATTTTTTTTATTGTTTCCTTCTTGTTTATTTGAAAACTAGGTTAGGTACCCGTGTAGAATACGGGTTAAAATAAATAATTTTTTTAAATAATAACACAATGTGAAATACCAAAAATACGTTGAACAAATATAATGATAGACTATATTACAAATTATACAATATGAAAATAAAAAGTCGTTGAAAATTCAAAATCTCTAAATATTTCTTTGTATAAAAAAATTATAATTTTAATTGTATCTTTACCTTCTATATCAAAAATTAGTAGTTTCACTTTGTTTCTGATTTTAAATTCCTAATGTAAGAATTTGTAATGTAATCTAGTGTTTATATTTTTTGTGGAATTTTAAGATGGTGGACTTTACATAATTGATGGGTTGATTAAATAGTCAAATAACAAAAAGAAGTTGCAATGGATACTCTTTTAATCAACATGTGGACCGAAAGTCATTCTAATCATATACTATTTTGACCTGAACCATGTTTGGTCCTTTATTCGGTTAAAGAAACCAACTCATTTAAATTATCATAAACATTGAGAATACATACATGATGAATTGATTAAATGATGAACTTTACATAAATGATAGGTTGATTAAATACTCGTAAAAAAGAAGAAAAAAAAAAGTTATAAATGGGTAAATGGATACTGTTTTAGAAATTATAAATGGATACTCTTTTATATTTTTTTTTCTAGAATTTTTAAGATGATAAACTTTACATAAATGATGGGTTCATTAAATGGTCAAGTAAAAAAAGAAGTTATAAATGGGTTCTTTAATCGGTTACAGAAACCCACTCGTTTAAATTAACATAAACACCAAGAATACATAAATAGTGAATCGTTTTTTAAGGGTTTGAAAAAAAGAACTTGTAATTTAGTAAACAATCATATATATTGAATAAGTTTAAGTTTATTGAAATATTTTATTTAAAATTAAGATTGCTCTTCATCCAACAATATCATTTCTTATAAAACATTAATATTAGTTAACTATAATAATATATATTTAAAACCTTAAATTTCGGAATAATTATTCAAAATCAACTTGAAAATTGGTTACTTTATAAAAACTTAATATAAATAACTAATGCAATATGTTTATGTAAAACAAAATAATATATTTATGTTGGTATTAAAATTTTTAAATCAGAAAAATAATTAATAAAACCAGAAAATGAGAGATTAAAAAGAAAAAAAATAAAATATAAAACTATTAATAAGAAAGAGAATGTATTGAATATGAGAAAGATAAAGGAAACTTTTGTAACAATCACTATAATATGATAACATGTGGCATTTAAAAACTTATATTTATAATATAGTATAGATTTGTAATTTTAGTTGTAATTTTACCCTCTATATCATAAAACAGTAGGTTTATTTTATTTCTGTTTTTAACTCTAGATAGTGCAACACATAACTGAATATAAGTTAAAACAGGTTTTCTAAAAAACAAACAAACCCGTGGACCGAAACTCATTCTAATTAAAACCTTAATTTTTGGAATAATTATTCAAAATCAATGTGAAAATTGGTTACTTATAAAAGGTTATTATTAATAACTAATACAATATATTTATGTAATACAAATTAATATATTTATGTTTGTATTAGATATTTTAAATTAGCAAATAATTATTAAAAAGAGAAAACGATATATTAAAAAGAAAAAAATAAAATATAAAACTATTACTCCCTCCGTTCCATTAAAAGTGTCATGGTTTGAAAACTGTTTTATCCTAACTATAAACTGTTTTGACTTGATCCATGTTTGATCCTTTAATCAGTTAAATTAACATAAACACTGAGTATACATAAATAATGAAATTATCTTTTAAGGATTTTAATGAACAAACTTGTAATTTAGTAAATAATCATATATATACATTTAATAAGTTAAAGTTTACTAAAATTTTAATTTTTAATTAGGCTAGTTCTTCATTCAATAATATCATTTATTAAACATTAATATTGATTAACTAATATAATATATTTAAAACCTTAATTTTTGGAATAATTATTCAAAATCAATGTGAAAATTAGTTACTTATAAAAGGTTATTATTAATAACTAATACAATATATTTATGTAATACAAATTAATATATCTATGATGGTATTAGATATTTTAAATTAGCAAATAATTATTAAAAAGAGAAAACGAAATATTAAAAAGAAAAAAATAAAATATAAAACTATTACTCCCTCCGTTTCATTAAAAGTGTCACGGTTTGAAAACACAAAGTTTAAGGTAGATTGAATTATTACTTTTTTGCTTATCAAATGACAATAATGTTCTTGAAATTGGCTCCACCAAGACTATTTATTAATGCTAGTTGTATGTGCTTAAGGGTAAACTTGAAAATTGGCTAATAAATTTTAAAAATGGACATTTATAATGGGACAAATAAAAAAAGAAATATGGACACTTTTAATGGAACGGAGGTAGTAATAACAAAGAAATGCATTTAATATGAGAGAGAAGAAAGAAACTTTTGTAAGAACCACTCTAATATGATTGACATGCGGCATTCAAAAACCTTTGTTTATTATATAGTATAAATTCAACGGTTAGTTTACACCCATATTGGACCAAACCAATATTCCCATTGCTTTTAAGTGCAACTTATTGGACCGGAGTTAATTTTAAAACAGAAGGTCGGACATATTGGGTCATGGTACATAAACTTTAGAACAATGTAAATATAATACATTTACTTTTTTGTAAGGTGAAAGAGACATGACAATGCCATGTTACACAGAAATATTTTTGTAGTTGGTTTTAAAAAGATCATTAATGATTCAAATGTGAATATCATGGTATCTTGAAAAAATGAATATTAATTATAAGGCTCAGAAATACTTTGATGAATGTTGGCTCTTTTCCGTTGACCTAAAACCTTGAAACTCATAACTAAATACATTTGGAAATTGCCACTTTATTCTTTTGCTAAAACTTGAAAGCTTTTATTCTTTTAACATGAGTTAGGCTATATGATGTGGAATAACTAGTAAGAGCTAGTTATTACGCGTTATGTCACTGTCACATAGGATGAAGAGTTTAACTTAACTAGCATATGTTGAGGTTTAACTTGGTTTAATTTATATTTAAAATAAAAGAAAAAAGATAAAAAGTAAATAAATGTATGTGTGTTTGAATATGATTGATGAGCTTGAAGTAGACCCCACCCATCAAGAGAGGACAACGCCGCTGTTGGAATAGAGCACGAGGGGAAAAAGGTGTTGGGTGCCATCTTGATCAATAGGGTGGTGTGGTTTAATGACGCTATCATGTGGGTGACTAGGCAGACAATGCCTTTTTCATGCTCCACAATTGGGAGTCTTAGGGTGTATGGGCCTACTCAGGAAACTATTTCAGATTGATCGGGTACTACCAGAACACGACCCTCATTGGTTCGGCAAAGTGATGTGGTGAAATAAATCAGATAAAAGTATATGAAATGTTTGACAAAGAACAACATTGCTTTGTGTAAAGTGAAATCGAATAGTTTAGGAACACCGAGTTTATCACATATACATCAACGAAATTATCTTTTTAAAGTTTTACACATCTTTGATCTTGATAAAAGTTTCTAGTTAATGTTTTAGTTAATCATTTACACTAACTTTAAAAACTCATACAAATAAAATAGAAATCCTAAGAACTTAACAACTTGTGAATCGATCACAATAATTTTTTATCATATCTACATTGATCGAATAAAAAAATTGGTTTTTTTACAATTCACATACTATGGGTATGTTTGGCAAGGAGCTTTTAGGGGCTTCAGGTTTCAAGCTTTTAAGAAAAAGCTCATATCCAACAAAAAGTCTTGTTTAGTTCAATGGGCTTGAAGCTTTTATATTAGGATAAAAAGCTCCATCTTGAAACGCTCATAGTAGAAGCGTTTAAAAAAAGCTACAAGCTTCTAGGGTTTATATTACCTAAATAACCTTTTCATCTCCACAACAAACAACGAACGTCTTCATCCTCAACAGCAAGGATAAACCAATCGACAACAGAACGAACGTCTTCATCCTCAACAGCAAGGATAAATCCATCGACAACAGCAAGCTTCTAGGGTTAAATCCTATCAACAACCACTGTAATCATCCATCGAACTCCATTAATCACAGGTAATTTTTAACATGCTTGCTTTATCTCCTCCCTTGTGCTTTTATCCTTCATGCCCTACTATTTTACCCTATAGATATTAACTCGTGAAGATTAATAGCATATTATAAACATGTGGTTTCTGTTAATTTTAGTGCTGCTAACTTTCTTAATTTTGATGCAAATCAATTGGGTTACGTAACACTTCTATTTCAATACATCTGTTTGTTTGATGAATAGCTTTTCTTATATGATCATATTATTTGTTGATATTAGTCTAGTTAATATGTTAATTAGATGCATCATAAGTTTGTTAAGGTTGTCGGGGTGGGTGCCGGGTAAAGAGTTGGGGGTAAGCAAGCAAGCACCAGTTCAATTATGAAACATATTCTTATCCGAACACCACAAAAACTAGGATGTGAACTGAAAAGAGAGACTTGGAACTTGCGTTGACGTATAAATCATGTCGATGAGGTTTTTTCGTTAACATAATATAGCGATAGAGAATCGAACATTAAAAACGACTTATGCCGCCTTGTCTGACTTGTAGAACTTAATTATGTGGACTTGCTGTTACACTGAATTGGATTAGATGAGCATTACATCTAAAAAGAATGTCAGTCATGTGGGTCCTGCACAAAATGGTTCATAAGTGGACATGAGCCATGATTCATGACTAGATTACTAGAACCAGAAGATCCAATATCATGTGTGAAAGGATGTTTTAAATGGCAATCCTATATGATGTGTAAATGCATTCAAAATGCATCCAAACGTGTTTATGAAATTATGTAGAGAGCTTGAATCAAACTATGGATTGCAGTAGAGTGATAGAATGTCAACTTGTGAGAAGGTGGGGATATTTCTGTATATATTGGCATTGGGATTATCTAACAGGGATGTTGGGGAGCGTTTTCAACGTTCTGGGGAGACTATTAGTAGAGCATTTCATGAAGTTTTAGAGGCAATAACCAGTAGAGAAAAAGGTTTTCAAGGTCTAGCACGCGACATTATAAGACCAAAAGATCCAACTTTTCAATTTGTACCACCTCAAATACTGAACGACAAAAGATACATGCCGTATTTCAAGGTATTAAATTGATTAATGTCATTCATGCTTATGTGCTTTGTTATTTAACTAATTTTAAATTATATTTAGGATTGTATCGGATGTATTGATGGTACACATATAGGGGCCTGCATCTCAGAGAATCAACAACTACCTTATATTGGTAGAAAAGGGGTACCAACTTTCAACGTAATGGCAACATGTGATTTTGATATGTGTTTCACATTCGTATCGATTGGATGGGAGGGTTCAGCACATGACACATATGTTTTCATTAACGCGACCCAAGATAGTAAATTCAACTTCCCACACCCACCTGAAGGTAATATTTATAATTTTTAACACATGTATTTGGAACTGTTTCATGTTACTTTTAATAAATTCCAACATCTTTTGTTTTTCAACTCCTTTATCAGGTAGATATTATTTGGTTGATAAAGGATATCCAAGCAGAAAAGGGTACCTTGTTCCATATTCCAAGACAAGATACCATCAATCTCAATTTCAAAGGGAGCTCCCGAATAATATGCAAGAAGCTTTCAACCGATCACATTCATCTTTACGAAGTTATATTGAGAGGTCATTTGGAATTTTGAAGAAACGATTTAAGATACTTGGTACAATGCCCAAGTATAGCGTGCAAACACTAATTGATGTTATCATGGCTACATTTGCATTGCATAACTATATACGTAATTGTCAAGAAGACATCATATTTACTACAATGGAGCAACATCCAAACTACATACCACGAGATGAACTTCATGACATTAGTAATCATAACACAAGCACCAGCGGTCTATTTGAAGGAACAACGAATGAGATGAAACATGTTCGCAACAATATTGCTACTTTGATATGGAATGCACGACAATAATGATTTAATAATATTATATTTTATTCTCAACTGTTTGCCAATGACTATGTTTTCTTTAATAGAAAATAACCATGTTTTATTTATTTGAGAAAAAACCTATATATATATGTGTGTGTGTGTGATTACGTTTAGCATTATGTTTTTTAGTTATGTCCATTTTGGTCATTTTATACATTTTATTAAAAGCTCCAGCTACTTTGCCAAACACCTAAATATAACTAAAACGCTACAGCTACCAGCTACAGCTTCCAACCACCAGCTAGTTTTGCCAAACATACCCTATATATAGATCCCATACATTGAAAAGGTAATTTTATTCCTCTAGTCCTTATAGTATCTAATATAGCATATATGTCCTCATAATTTTTTAATAGAAATAGACATAGAGTCATGTAATGTTGTAACTACATAAATGAGAGCATTCCCATTCCCTCTACTCTTCGTATCTCTAAAATTACACTAAAACTCATTATTTTTCTCTCTCTTTTTTCAATTAAATAATACTTTTTATACACTTATCATTACCTTTATCTCTCTCTTTCACTCACAACCATTTTTAAAAAATATTAAAAAAATTTATAGGGTGCTACATAAACTTTTTAAATATACTCACATTTTGATGAATGGATTGAGAATGCTCCACCTATGTTGCTCAAAGCAGCAATGCATTCTGCCTCATCAGTAGAAGTGGTCACGGCTGTATGTTTCTTACACTGCCATAAAACCAGACGGTTTAGACTATACTAGAATATAAGCTACAAATTACAAGTATGGTATATAACTAATTAATGTGTACATGGATGGAACTTGGAAGACAAAGTTTCAATAATGTGTTTTTTTGTTAAATAAATTATGTAAAAAATATACAAGGAAACAAACACACATAAATGATAAATTAAGATAGTGGTAAATACATAAATAGTTATGGCAAAAACAACATATAAAATCTCATCAAACATTACGTTGTCACACACGCTACCAATTTGAATGACTATACCAAACATATATCATTGTGGAATTGTGACGTTTATCAAACAGTTCATTGATCTGTAGCAAGCTAGCCCTAATATGTTTAAGACATTATTAAAACCGTGTTAGTAAAAAGTACACTATGTAATTTTATATTTTTTAAATAATTAAAATTAGTATGTTAGGTTTCATTATTCTACTTTTTGATACATGTAGCATGCAGCTGTGTTAGACACATGAGATATATAGTTAAACAAATTGTATTTGTGTTTAATACTTGTGTTATAGAGATGAGATATAAATTGGTTAAACAAGCATCGATCGTCACATCAGTGGTTAGCAATATTGATGATAGAAAGTAGTCGGACGGTGATGTTGCGATTGTAGGAGGAACAAATTAGTTAGGTTATGGAAGAAAGGGAGGGAGAGGGGACCATAGAGACATTAATTTTTCTTGATTTGTAGGAAAAGGTAAGGGTAGAGGTGCACAAATCGGTTTTTTTAAAAAAACCGGTTCGGTTATTAACCGGACCGGTTTTTTTTGGCCCGGTTAATAACCGGACCGGTTAATAACCGGTTTTTGTATGTCAAAACCCTAACCGGTCTAACCGGTTAGGACCGGTTTAGAAACCGGTTAGAACCGGTTAATAAACCGGTTTTTTTATTAACCGGTTTTTTAATAACCGGTTTTTAGGTTAACCGGTTTTTTTTTTTTTTTTTTTTTTTTAAATAACCATTATTTTTTCACAGTATAAACAAACCGGTAACTACAAGGCAAACCGGTAACTACAAGGCAAAACGGACTGACCGAAGCCATTCTTTGCTTTCGTTGTTAGGGTTCTTTGCTTGGAAGATTAAAAACACATAACTTTCATTTATAGTTTTTACATTAAAAATACAAACATTAAATCGTTATCGCATATTCGTAACTCAAAAATACAAACATTAAAGAATGCTTAGACACGATTACATGAACAACTTGCTGTTTCTTACTCATTATTTGCCTCCATGTTTGCTGTTTCTTTAACTAATTTTCTTCGCTACCCGATCCCGAGCTATTCCTTAGGTAATCGTCGTACGCGGCTTCTTCATCGGTCATTGGTTGAGTGTGTCCTTGATTGACCTCGTCTTAATACAAGCCCGCCTCATACTCCATTTCCCCCTCGAGTGAGCGTTGATGTTGTGCCCTATCTAAAGAGTCCAAGTAATCCTTGTAGCAAATCGACATCTCTACAGCTGGTGTGTGACACCCGGTAAATTCCCAATCCCTTAAACCAAGTAATCAACCTAAATATTAGGTAATTATGTTATATGCGCCTTGCGCGAGCGCGCCATATTAGTTCAGCGCGTGCATTTGTTATGTGCGCCCTGCGCGAGCGCGCTAAGTTAATCAGCGCGTGCATTTGTTGTGTGCGCCCTGCGCGAAAGCGCCGTGTTAAGAACCAGCGGGGGCATATGTTATATGCGCCATGCGCGAATGTTTTGGCTTTATGTTTTCATGTAACTTAACGTTATGTTGTCTAATGGGTTGACCATCCCGCATGATGCTAATGCGGGTGCATCCTAAATCATTTATGCGCGTGCGGAAGGGAACTAACCTCCCCGCATGGCGGGAACATTGAGAGCTAGTTTGTCTGAAGCTCCAAGATGGAATTGACTTCAACATGACTGATCACTATGTTGAAATACCAAGACCACCTGGAGAATCTACAAATGAAACTCAATGTCCCTAACTGCGAGAAGGTTACGCACCTACCCGCAGCAAAGAAATGTCCTTCACGCAGAAAGCTATGCGCACAAAGTGATACGCACAGAACACTTAGTCTATTCTCCAGACGTAAGGATATTACTCCCGCCCAAAAGGAAACAGTAGCGTGTTTCAGAGATTTTCCACTTTTTACTGTACACTGACAAAAGTACCTGAAAAAGGCACACTGTAACATGAAAAGTCAACTGTCAGCCACCCTATTCTCACCAACCCCAGACCTGCATGTCCTGACCAAATCAAATCAAAATCTTTTATCCACTACTCCACTTTTAAATAAATAATAATAATTTCCATACTTTATCATCATTACACCTAGATATGAAAAGATTACAATCCCCTAAAGCAAGGGATTGTGTTCCCTTGAGTTTGCCTATAAATATGTAACCTAAATTATCACCCAAACACACTTCAAACTCCTCTCTTAAGAACTGCAAACTTGCACTAAACATCTCCCAAGCATCCGTTATTTTCAATTCCGTTCCAGTTACTAGGTAAGCCGAGATTATAAACTTGAGATCGACTTTCCAAACCTTATATTCTCCTATTTCTTATATACTTCTTGTTATTTAATCGTATTCTAGACCTTCAATTCAAAGGCCAACACCAAGAAAACCCGAATCTCGATTAATCCCTTAACAAGAACCACAGGTGAGTCTCACAGCCCCTATTTTCACTATTTTCACTGTTTTTAAACTGTTTTCGGGGCGAGGGACACGTGCTTAAATTACGACTTATCATGGTATACTTACAAGTTATGTAAATGATTGTGTTTAAATTATGTTTCATGATGAGCAATGCAAACGGTTATCTATGGTTTACGATGTATGTGCGCCAGAATTCGAGTAAGTGATCACTTTACCATTGGAACTCTAAGGGTAGGGACTGCTGGTTTGATCCACCCACTCGTAGGGGTCGCACCTCTTACACAGACGAGTGCCTAGCATGTCACGGGGCAGTACTATGGGATTGAGCCCGCTCGTAGAGGTCGCTCCTCTTACGCAGACGAGCGCCTTGTTTTCCGGCACAACGTCTGCGCGTAACCCGCGGGACGGTATTATTTGCTCGTAGTGGCAGCGCCACTTACACAGACGAGCACGGTTTTTCAGATGTGTCCGCGCGTAACCCGCGGGACGGTATTACTTATTTCGCTCGTAGTGGCAGCGCCACTTACACAGACGAGCACAGTTCCCAGAAATGTTCGCGCGTAACCCGCGGAACGATTTTATCAGAATGTGTTGATAGAACTATGTTTTACCAAGCATATGTTTTAATGATGCTATCAGAATTATGTTTCAGAACGATTTTTATCAAGATTATGATGCAATACGATTTATCAAGTTACTAAAACTTGTGAACTCACTCAGTTTATACTGATTCAAATGTTTTACGTGTCTTTCAGGAGATAACTAAGTAGCGCATGGAGTCACACTTAGAGCACCTCACGCTGAACATCTAAAACTAGCTTTTTGGAAGATTTTAGTTCTATCCCTTCGATGCGCGTGGTTGTTCTCGCCGCGCAAGGGGATATGGCGTGGAAATCTTCAACAGTTTTTATACTTGGATGATTTTATGTAATTTTTAAACAATATAATGTATTTGTATTAAACATTTCATGCGCCATGAAAATCTTATCTTGAATGTTTGCAATGGCCCGTGCTTAAGTATCAATCCCCACTCGCGCGCGCCCGGCTGTTTCCGCCGATCAGGGCCGGGTGTGACAGATTGGTATCAGAGCACTGGTTATAGCGAACTAGGAAAAGAAGTTTTAACCTAGACTATAACCGTTGGGGAATCGCATGAAATATTTTTCAAAGAAACTATTTTCAAAAGAAACTATACACACACTTAGGAACACGGGTCACACAGTGTCTAGTGAAAAAAAAAAAAAAAAAAAAGATAAAGAACATTATGTGCTCAGAGTAAATGCGCTAAGTTTAATATATTTTCGTTCTCTTTTAAAGCGAGAATGCCTCCAACTAGAGCCAAGGGAATCACCATGACACCCGAGGAACTCGCGGAAATAATCGCGCAGGCGATCGCGACGCATGAGGCCAGCAAGGCCGAATCAAGTCAGGGTCGTCAGAACGAGACCACCCCAGAACCCGATTCAGGAGCCTTGGACAAAGGATGCTCCTATAAGACATTCATGGCCTGTAGGCCTTGGCCATTCAAGGGTACCGAAGGGGCCATTGGGCTCTACAACTGGATTGACAAGATGGAGACAGTTCTCTCCATTAGCAGATGTAGTGAGAACCAGAAGGTCCTTTACGCGACATGCATGTTCCAAGAAGCAGCTTCGTCTTGGTGGAAGCTTCAAGTGAAGACTTTGGGGCGAGAAGTTGCTCTTCACAAGACCTGGGAGGAACTGAAGGAAATGATGATGAGAAAGTTCTGCTCTCGCGCAGAAATCCAGAGTCTGCAGCAGGAATTCTGGAACCACACCATGGCAGGAACGGATATCGACGCCTACAACAACCGGTTCAACGAGCTTTGCCAGCTGGTGCCAGACATGGCAAACACGGAGGAAAAGAAGATCGAGAGGTATATTTTTGGGTTACCTCCTGTTGTTAGGGTTCCGCTCAACGCCGCAGCGCCTCCAACCTTTGATGAGGCGGTAGCGCGGGCCATCACCCTTACAAGGGATACGGTCCGTGCGGGTATGTTGACTACGCGCGGAAACGAGCAGCGAACCTCTGACTCCAAGAGGAAATGGAACTCTCACCACCGAGGGTCCGACTCCAAGCAGCCACCGTTCAAGAAGCAGGAAAGCGCAAGGGTTTACGCGATCCAAGCCGCGGAGCCATCAAGGAAAGGATACAGCGGGCCTTACCCATGGTGCAACAAATGCAAGTTTCACCACGAGGGTGAATGCGCGAGCGTCACGTGCGCCAAATGTAACAGGCCAGGGCACAAGACGGTGAATTGCCGTGCTAAAGAAGCTGGAGCCAGTGACAACTGCTACGCATGCGGAAAACCAGGGCATTTCAGTAGGGATTGCCCGCAAAGGGGAAACCAAGCTCGCGGGAGAGCTTTTGTGATCGGCGCGGGTGAAGCTAAAGAAGAGCCGAATGTGGTAACCGGTACGTTTTTGCTTAACGGCCATTTTGCATCTGTCTTATTTGATACTGGCGCTGACCTAAGTTTTATATCTGCTGAGTTTAAAAACTCCCTAGGCTTAGCAACCAGTAGGCTAGACACGCCTTATACTATAGAACTAGCCAATGGTAGGCAGTTATGCGCGAACGAAAGAACTGAACAATGTGTTATAGTCATGGGAGGTCACGGGTTCAATATTAACTTGTTACCCATAGACTTGGGAAGTTTTGACATTGTGGTAGGTATGGATTGGTTAGTCGAGAACCGCGCGGAAGTTATTTGCCATGAGAAGCAGGTTCGGATCCCACTGTTGAACGGAGAAACCTTGGTAATTCAAGGGGAAAGAAGGGGAGTTGCGACGAAACTGATTTCGTGCCTAAAGGCGGGCAAGTGCCTAAGGAAAGGGTGCTACGCCTTCCTGGCGCATGTAGTAGAGAAGAAAGGAGATGAGCGAAGAATTGAAGACTTACCAGTAGTGCGCGAATTTCCAGAAGTTTTTCCTGAAGATTTGCCCGGATTACCGCCGCCGCGACAAGTCGAGTTTCGTATTGATTTAGTCCCAGGAGCTGCGCCAGTAGCTCGAGTGCCTTATCGACTAGCTCCATCTGAGATGCAAGAGCTATCCAATCAGTTACAGGAACTATTGGATAAGGGTTTCATACGCCCAAGCTTTTCACCTTGGGGAGCTCCAGTACTGTTTGTTAAGAAGAAGGATGGTTCCTTCCGGATGTGTATTGACTACAGGGAGCTGAACAAGCTGACAGTCAAGAATCGGTACCCCTTACCGAGGATTGACGACTTATTTGACCAGTTGCAGGGATCCAGTTATTATTCGAAGATAGATCTACGGTCAGGATACCACCAACTTAGGGTCCATGAGGAAGATGTGCCGAAAACAGCCTTCCGAACTAGATACGGCCATTATGAGTTCTTAGTGATGCCTTTCGGGCTAACTAATGCGCCGGCTGTGTTCATGGATCTGATGAACCGCGTGTGCAAACCATACTTGGACAAGTTTGTGATTGTGTTTATAGATGATATTCTGATTTACTCTCGGACCATGGCCGAGCATGAGCAACACCTGAGATTGATTTTGGAATTGTTGAAGAAAGAAAAGTTGTATGCGAAGTTTTCCAAATGTGAGTTTTGGCTTAGAGAAGTTCACTTTCTCGGTCACGTTGTAAACGAGAAAGGAATACACGTTGATCCTTCCAAAGTCAAGGCCATCGAAAACTGGGAAGCGCCAAAAACCCCAACTGAGGTGAGGCAATTCCTAGGACTAGCTGGCTACTATCGACGCTTCATTGAGAACTTCTCCAAGATAGCTCTACCACTGACCGCGCTAACTCAGAAAGACAAGAAGTTTGTTTGGGGCGAAGATCAGGAAACAGCATTTCAAATGTTAAAACAGAAGTTATGTAGTGCGCCAATTCTGTCTCTGCCCGAAGGGACGGATGACATCGTCGTTTACTGCGACGCTTCACATCAGGGACTCGGATGTGTCCTTATGCAGCGAGACAAAGTCATAGCGTATGCCTCGCGCCAACTCAAGACCAATGAAAAGAGTTACACAACGCATGATCTGGAACTTGGAGCGGTTGTCTTCGCGCTAAAGATTTGGCGCCATTACCTCTATGGTACAAAGTGTATAATCTTTACGGATCACAAGAGCCTTCAACATATATTTGATCAAAAGGATTTAAACATGAGGCAACGAAGATGGGTGGAGTTGTTGAATGATTATGATTGTGAAATTAAGTACCACCCTGGAAAGGCGAATGTGGTAGCAGACGCGCTAAGTAGGAAGGAGCGAATAAAAACGCTACGAGTCAAGGCTCTAAGGTTGACCATTCACACAGATCTCTCTACCCGCATCCGAGACGCTCAGCAAGAAGCCTTGAAATCAGAGTTTGTTAAAAACGAATGCCTTGGGGGTATGATTAAGAGTTTGGAACTTAAAGAGAACGGCAATCTATTTTTCGCTAACCGCATATGGGTCCCTCTCAAGGGAGGATTGCGCGAGCAAGTATTAAACGAAGCTCACAAGACACGGTACTCCGTACATCCTGGCGCAGACAAGATGTACCAAGATGTTAAAACGCTGTATTGGTGGCCCAATCTTAAAGGCGCCATCGCGACGTATGTCAGTAAGTGCCTGACGTGTTCGAAGGTTAAGGCTGAATACCAGAAACCATCAGGGTTGCTTCAACAGCCAGAAATTCCCATGTGGAAGTGGGAACAAATCTCTATGGACTTCATCACCAAACTGCCAAGGACACCTGGGGGTTACGGCACGATCTGGGTTATTGTAGATCGGTTAACTAAATCAGCACACTTCCTGCCGATCAAGGAAACCGATAAGATGGAAAAGTTAGCCCGATTGTATATTCGAGAAGTAGTTTCAAAACATGGAGTCCCGGTGTCCATCATTTCTGATAGAGATAGTCGGTTCATCTCAAGATTTTGGAGATCGTTACAAGGGGCTTTAGGTACTCGTCTTGACATGAGTACGGCATATCATCCCCAAACAGATGGACAAAGCGAGCGAACAATCCAGACATTGGAAGATATGCTACGCGCGTGCGCAATCGATTTCGGAGGTAGATGGGATACTCATCTCCCATTGGTTGAATTTTCTTACAACAACAGTTATCACACAAGCCTCAAGGCTGCGCCGTTTGAAGCTTTGTATGGGCGCAAGTGTAGATCCCCACTGTGCTGGGCTGAAGTGGGTGACAAGCAAATGACTGGTCCAGAATTGATCCAAGAAACAACAGACAAGATTTTTCAGATACGGGATCGCCTTAAGACAGCGCGCGACAGACAGAAGAGCTACGCAGATGTGCGAAGGAAACCGTTGGAGTTTCAAGTAGGGGATAGAGTACTTTTGAAAGTTTCTCCATGGAAAGGAGTCCCCCGTTTCGGCAAGCGAGGAAAGTTGAATCCGCGCTACATTGGACCATTTGAGATCCTGGAAAGGATCGGTCCGGTTGCTTATAAACTCCGTTTACCCGCCGAACTCAGTGGAGTTCATGATACGTTTCATGTGTCCAACCTCAAAAAGTGCTTATCTGACGAAACGTTGATTTTGCCGTTGGAAGAGATTCACATCGACAAACAGCTGCACTTCGTAGAAGAACCTATAGCAGTAACCGATTGGAAAGAACAAAAGTTACGCAGAAGCAGAATCAAGTTAGTAAAGGTTCAATGGAACTCGAGGCGTGGGCCTGAATTCACTTGGGAAAGAGAAGACCAGATGCGCATGAAATACCCACACCTCTTTCAGAACATGGCTTCTGCCAGCGACGTCTCCTAAATTTCGGGACGAAATTCGCTTAACAGGGGGAGAATGTGACACCCGGTAAATTCCCAATCCCTTAAACCAAGTAATCAACCTAAATATTAGGTAATTATGTTATATGCGCCTTGCGCGAGCGCGCCATATTAGTTCAGCGCGTGCATTTGTTATGTGCGCCCTGCGCGAGCGCGCTAAGTTAATCAGCGCGTGCATTTGTTGTGTGCGCCCTGCGCGAAAGCGCCGTGTTAAGAACCAGCGGGGGCATATGTTATATGCGCCATGCGCGAATGTTTTGGCTTTATGTTTTCATGTAACTTAACGTTATGTTGTCTAATGGGTTGACCATCCCGCATGATGCTAATGCGGGTGCATCCTAAATCATTTATGCGCGTGCGGAATGGAACTAACCTCCCCGCATGGCGGGAACATTGAGAGCTAGTTTGTCTGAAGCTCCAAGATGGAATTGACTTCAACATGACTGATCACTATGTTGAAATACCAAGACCACCTGGAGAATCTACAAATGAAACTCAATGTCCCTAACTGCGAGAAGGTTACGCACCTACCCGCAGCAAAGAAATGTCCTTCACGCAGAAAGCTATGCGCACAAAGTGATACGCACAGAACACTTAGTCTATTCTCCAGACGTAAGGATATTACTCCCGCCCAAAAGGAAACAGTAGCGTGTTTCAGAGATTTTCCACATTTTACTGTACACTGACAAAAGTACCTGAAAAAGGCACACTGTAACATGAAAAGTCAACTGTCAGCCACCCTATTCTCACCAACCCCAGACCTGCATGTCCTGACCAAATCAAATCAAAATCTTTTATCCACTACTCCACTTTTAAATAAATAATAATAATTTCCATACTTTATCATCATTACACCTAGATATGAAAAGATTACAATCCCCTAAAGCAAGGGATTGTGTTCCCTTGAGTTTGCCTATAAATATGTAACCTAAATTATCACCCAAACACACTTCAAACTCCTCTCTTAAGAACTGCAAACTTGCACTAAACATCTCCCAAGCATCCGTTATTTTCAATTCCGTTCCAGTTACTAGGTAAGCCGAGATTATAAACTTGAGATCGACTTTCCAAACCTTATATTCTCCTATTTCTTATATACTTCTTGTTATTTAATCGTATTCTAGACCTTCAATTCAAAGGCCAACACCAAGAAAACCCGAATCTCGATTAATCCCTTAACAAGAACCACAGGTGAGTCTCACAGCCCCTATTTTCACTATTTTCACTGTTTTTAAACTGTTTTCGGGGCGAGGGACACGTGCTTAAATTACGACTTATCATGGTATACTTACAAGTTATGTAAATGATTGTGTTTAAATTATGTTTCATGATGAGCAATGCAAACGGTTATCTATGGTTTACGATGTATGTGCGCCAGAATTCGAGTAAGTGATCACTTTACCATTGGAACTCTAAGGGTAGGGACTGCTGGTTTGATCCACCCACTCGTAGGGGTCGCACCTCTTACACAGACGAGTGCCTAGCATGTCACGGGGCAGTACTATGGGATTGAGCCCGCTCGTAGAGGTCGCTCCTCTTACGCAGACGAGCGCCTTGTTTTCCGGCACAACGTCTGCGCGTAACCCGCGGGACGTTATTATTTGCTCGTAGTGGCAGCGCCACTTACACAGACGAGCACGGTTTTTCAGATGTGTCCGCGCGTAACCCGCGGGACGGTATTACTTATTTTGCTCGTAGTGGCAGCGTCACTTACACAGACGAGCACAGTTCCCAGAAATGTTCGCGCGTAACCCGCGGAACGATTTTATCAGAATGTGTTGATAGAACTATGTTTTACCAAGCATATGTTTTAATGATGCTATCAGAATTATGTTTCAGAATGATTTTTATCAAGATTATGATGCAATACGATTTATCAAGTTACTAAAACTTGTGAACTCACTCAGTTTATACTGATTCAAATGTTTTACGTGTCTTTCAGGAGATAACTAAGTAGCGCATGGAGTCATACTTAGAGCACCTCATGCTGAACATCTAAAACTAGCTTTTTGGAAGATTTTAGTTCTATCCCTTCGATGCGCGTGGTTGTTCTCGCCGCGCAAGGGGATATGGCGTGGAAATCTTCAACAGTTTTTATACTTGGATGATTTTATGTAATTTTTAAACAATGTAATGTATTTGTATTAAACATTTCATGCGCCATGAAAATCTTATCTTGAATGTTTGCAATGGCCCGTGCTTAAGTATCAATCCCCACTCGCGCGCGCCCGGCTGTTTCCGCCGATCAGGGCCGGGTGTGACAGATTGGTATCAGAGCACTGGTTATAGCGAACTAGGAAAAGAAGTTTTAACCTAGACTATAACCGTTGGGGAATCGCATGAAATATTTTTCAAAGAAACTATTTTCAAAAGAAACTATACACACACTTAGGAACACGGGTCACACAGTGTCTAGTGAAAAAAAAAAAAAAAAAAAAAAGATAAAGAACATTATGTGCTCAGAGTAAATGCGCTAAGTTTAATATATTTTCGTTCTCTTTTAAAGCGAGAATGCCTCCAACTAGAGCCAAGGGAATCACCATGACACCCGAGGAACTCGCGGAAATAATCGCGCAGGCGATCGCGACGCATGAGGCCAGCAAGGCCGAATCAAGTCAGGGTCGTCAGAACGAGACCACCCCAGAACCCGATTCAGGAGCCTTGGACAAAGGATGCTCCTATAAGACATTCATGGCCTGTAGGCCTTGGCCATTCAAGGGTACCGAAGGGGCCATTGGGCTCTACAACTGGATTGACAAGATGGAGACAGTTCTCTCCATTAGCAGATGTAGTGAGAACCAGAAGGTCCTTTACGCGACATGCATGTTCCAAGAAGCAGCTTCGTCTTGGTGGAAGCTTCAAGTGAAGACTTTGGGGCGAGAAGTTGCTCTTCACAAGACCTGGGAGGAACTGAAGGAAATGATGATGAGAAAGTTCTGCTCTCGCGCAGAAATCCAGAGTCTGCAGCAGGAATTCTGGAACCACACCATGGCAGGAACGGATATCGACGCCTACAACAACCGGTTCAACGAGCTTTGCCAGCTGGTGCCAGACATGGCAAACACGGAGGAAAAGAAGATCGAGAGGTATATTTTTGGGTTACCTCCTGTTGTTAGGGTTCCGCTCAACGCCGCAGCGCCTCCAACCTTTGATGAGGCGGTAGCGCGGGCCATCACCCTTACAAGGGATACGGTCCGTGCGGGTATGTTGACTACGCGCGGAAACGAGCAGCGAACCTCTGACTCCAAGAGGAAATGGAACTCTCACCACCGAGGGTCCGACTCCAAGCAGCCACCGTTCAAGAAGCAGGAAAGCGCAAGGGTTTACGCGATCCAAGCCGCGGAGCCATCAAGGAAAGGATACAGCGGGCCTTACCCATGGTGCAACAAATGCAAGTTTCACCACGAGGGTGAATGCGCGAGCGTCACGTGCGCCAAATGTAACAGGCCAGGGCACAAGACGGTGAATTGCCGTGCTAAAGAAGCTGGAGCCAGTGACAACTGCTACGCATGCGGAAAACCAGGGCATTTCAGTCGGGATTGCCCGCAAAGGGGAAACCAAGCTCGCGGGAGAGCTTTTGTGATCGGCGCGGGTGAAGCTAAAGAAGAGCCGAATGTGGTAACCGGTACGTTTTTGCTTAACGGCCATTTTGCATCTGTCTTATTTGATACTGGCGCTGACCTAAGTTTTATATCTGCTGAGTTTAAAAACTCCCTAGGCTTAGCAACCAGTAGGCTAGACACGCCTTATACTATAGAACTAGCCAATGGTAGGCAGTTATGCGCGAACGAAAGAACTGAACAATGTGTTATAGTCATGGGAGGTCACGGGTTCAATATTAACTTGTTACCAATAGACTTGGGAAGTTTTGACATTGTGGTAGGTATGGATTGGTTAGTCGAGAACCGCGCGGAAGTTATTTGCCATGAGAAGCAGGTTCGGATCCCACTGTTGAACGGAGAAACCTTGGTAATTCAAGGGGAAAGAAGGGGAGTTGCGACGAAACTGATTTCGTGCCTAAAGGCGGGCAAGTGCCTAAGGAAAGGGTGCTACGCCTTCCTGGCGCATGTAGTAGAGAAGAAAGGAGATGAGCGAAGAATTGAAGACTTACCAGTAGTGCGCGAATTTCCAGAAGTTTTTCCTGAAGATTTGCCCGGATTACCGCCGCCGCGACAAGTCGAGTTTCGTATTGATTTAGTCCCAGGAGCTGCGCCAGTAGCTCGAGTGCCTTATCGACTAGCTCCATCTGAGATGCAAGAGCTATCCAATCAGTTACAGGAACTATTGGATAAGGGTTTCATACGCCCAAGCTTTTCACCTTGGGGAGCTCCAGTACTGTTTGTTAAGAAGAAGGATGGTTCCTTCCGGATGTGTATTGACTACAGGGAGCTGAACAAGCTGACAGTCAAGAATCGGTACCCCTTACCGAGGATTGACGACTTATTTGACCAGTTGCAGGGATCCAGTTATTATTCGAAGATAGATCTACGGTCAGGATACCACCAACTTAGGGTCCATGAGGAAGATGTGCCGAAAACAGCCTTCCGAACTAGATACGGCCATTATGAGTTCTTAGTGATGCCTTTCGGGCTAACTAATGCGCCGGCTGTGTTCATGGATCTGATGAACCGCGTGTGCAAACCATACTTGGACAAGTTTGTGATTGTGTTTATAGATGATATTCTGATTTACTCTCGGACCATGGCCGAGCATGAGCAACACCTGAGATTGATTTTGGAATTGTTGAAGAAAGAAAAGTTGTATGCGAAGTTTTCCAAATGTGAGTTTTGGCTTAGAGAAGTTCACTTTCTCGGTCACGTTGTAAACGAGAAAGGAATACACGTTGATCCTTCCAAAGTCAAGGCCATCGAAAACTGGGAAGCGCCAAAAACCCCAACTGAGGTGAGGCAATTCCTAGGACTAGCTGGCTACTATCGACGCTTCATTGAGAACTTCTCCAAGATAGCTCTACCACTGACCGCGCTAACTCAGAAAGACAAGAAGTTTGTTTGGGGCGAAGATCAGGAAACAGCATTTCAAATGTTAAAACAGAAGTTATGTAGTGCGCCAATTCTGTCTCTGCCCGAAGGGACGGATGACATCGTCGTTTACTGCGACGCTTCACATCAGGGACTCGGATGTGTCCTTATGCAGCGAGACAAAGTCATAGCGTATGCCTCGCGCCAACTCAAGACCAATGAAAAGAGTTACACAACGCATGATCTGGAACTTGGAGCGGTTGTCTTCGCGCTAAAGATTTGGCGCCATTACCTCTATGGTACAAAGTGTATAATCTTTACGGATCACAAGAGCCTTCAACATATATTTGATCAAAAGGATTTAAACATGAGGCAACGAAGATGGGTGGAGTTGTTGAATGATTATGATTGTGAAATTAAGTACCACCCTGGAAAGGCGAATGTGGTAGCAGACGCGCTAAGTAGGAAGGAGCGAATAAAAACGCTACGAGTCAAGGCTCTAAGGTTGACCATTCACACAGATCTCTCTACCCGCATCCGAGAAGCTCAGCAAGAAGCCTTGAAATCAGAGTTTGTTAAAAACGAATGCCTTGGGGGTATGATTAAGAGTTTGGAACTTAAAGAGAACGGCAATCTATTTTTCGCTAACCGCATATGGGTCCCTCTCAAGGGAGGATTGCGCGAGCAAGTATTAAACGAAGCTCACAAGACACGGTACTCCGTACATCCTGGCGCAGACAAGATGTACCAAGATGTTAAAACGCTGTATTGGTGGCCCAATCTTAAAGGCGCCATCGCGACGTATGTCAGTAAGTGCCTGACGTGTTCGAAGGTTAAGGCTGAATACCAGAAACCATCAGGGTTGCTTCAACAGCCAGAAATTCCCATGTGGAAGTGGGAACAAATCTCTATGGACTTCATCACCAAACTGCCAAGGACACCTGGGGGTTACGACACGATCTGGGTTATTGTAGATCGGCTAACTAAATCAGCACACTTCCTGCCGATCAAGGAAACCGATAAGATGGAAAAGTTAGCCCGATTGTATATTCGAGAAGTAGTTTCAAAACATGGAGTCCCGGTGTCCATCATTTCTGATAGAGATAGTCGGTTCATCTCAAGATTTTGGAGATCGTTACAAGGGGCTTTAGGTACTCGTCTTGACATGAGTACGTCATATCATCCCCAAACAGATGGACAAAGCGAGCGAACAATCCAGACATTGGAAGATATGCTACGCGCGTGCGCAATCGATTTCGGAGGTAGATGGGATACTCATCTCCCATTGGTTGAATTTTCTTACAACAACAGTTATCACACAAGCCTCAAGGCTGCGCCTTTTGAAGCTTTGTATGGGCGCAAGTGTAGATCCCCACTGTGCTGGGCTGAAGTGGGTGACAAGCAAATGACTGGTCCAGAATTGATCCAAGAAACAACAGACAAGATTTTTCAGATACGGGATCGCCTTAAGACAGCGCGCGACAGACAGAAGAGCTACGCAGATGTGCGAAGGAAACCGTTGGAGTTTCAAGTAGGGGATAGAGTACTTTTGAAAGTTTCTCCATGGAAAGGAGTCCCCCGTTTCGGCAAGCGAGGAAAGTTGAATCCGCGCTACATTGGACCATTTGAGATCCTGGAAAGGATCGGTCCGATTGCTTATAAACTCCGTTTACCCGCCGAACTCAGTGGAGTTCATGATACGTTTCATGTGTCCAACCTCAAAAAGTGCTTATCTGACGAAACGTTGATTTTGCCGTTGGAAGAGATTCACATCGACAAACAGCTGCACTTCGTAGAAGAACCTATAGCAGTAACCGATTGGAAAGAACAAAAGTTACGCAGAAGCAGAATCAAGTTAGTAAAGGTTCAATGGAACTCGAGGCGTGGGCCTGAATTCACTTGGGAAAGAGAAGACCAGATGCGCATGAAATACCCACACCTCTTTCAGAACATGGCTTCTGTCAGCGACGTCTCCTAAATTTCGGGATGAAATTCGCTTAACAGGGGGAGAATGTGACACCCGGTAAATTCCCAATCCCTTAAACCAAGTAATCAACCTAAATATTAGGTAATTATGTTACATGCGCCTTGCGCGAGCGCGCCATATTAGTTCAGCGCGTGCATTTGTTATGTGCGCCCTGCGCGAGCGCGCTAAGTTAATCAGCGCGTGCATTTGTTGTGTGCGCCCTGCGCGAAAGCGCCGTGTTAAGAACCAGCGGGGGCATATGTTATATGCGCCATGCGCGAATGTTTTGGCTTTATGTTTTCATGTAACTTAACGTTATGTTGTCTAATGGGTTGACCATCCCGCATGATGCTAATGCGGGTGCATCCTAAATCATTTATGCACGTGCGGAAGGGAACTAACCTCCCCGCATGGCGGGAACATTGAGAGCTAGTTTGTCTGAAGCTCCAAGATGGAATTGACTTCAACATGACTGATCACTATGTTGAAATACCAAGACCACCTGGAGAATCTACAAATGAAACTCAATGTCCCTAACTGCGAGAAGGTTACGCACCTACCCGCAGCAAAGAAATGTCCTTCACGCAGAAAGCTATGCGCACAAAGTGATACGCACAGAACACTTAGTCTATTCTCCAGACGTAAGGAGATTACTCCCGCCCAAAAGGAAACAGTAGCGTGTTTCAGAGATTTTCCACATTTTACTGTACACTGACAAAAGTACCTGAAAAAGGCACACTGTAACATGAAAAGTCAACTGTCAGCCACCCTATTCTCACCAACCCCAGACCTGCATGTCCTGACCAAATCAAATCAAAATCTTTTATCCACTACTCCACTTTTAAATAAATAATAATAATTTCCATACTTTATCATCATTACACCTAGATATGAAAAGATTACAATCCCCTAAAGCAAGGGATTGTGTTCCCTTGAGTTTGCCTATAAATATGTAACCTAAATTATCACCCAAACACACTTCAAACTCCTCTCTTAAGAACTGCAAACTTGCACTAAACATCTCCCAAGCATCCGTTATTTTCAATTCCGTTCCAGTTACTAGGTAAGCCGAGATTATAAACTTGAGATCGACTTTCCAAACCTTATATTCTCCTATTTCTTATATACTTCTTGTTATTTAATCGTATTCTAGACCTTCAATTCAAAGGCCAACACCAAGAAAACCCGAATCTCGATTAATCCCTTAACAAGAACCACAGGTGAGTCTCACAGCCCCTATTTTCACTATTTTCACTGTTTTTAAACTGTTTTCGGGGCGAGGGACACGTGCTTAAATTACGACTTATCATGGTATACTTACAAGTTATGTAAATGATTGTGTTTAAATTATGTTTCATGATGAGCAATGCAAACGGTTATCTATGGTTTACGATGTATGTGCGCCAGAATTCGAGTAAGTGATCACTTTACCATTGGAACTCTAAGGGTAGGGACTGCTGGTTTGATCCACCCACTCGTAGGGGTCGCACCTCTTACACAGACGAGTGCCTAGCATGTCACGGGGCAGTACTATGGGATTGAGCCCGCTCGTAGAGGTCGCTCCTCTTACGCAGACGAGCGCCTTGTTTTCCGGCACAACGTCTGCGCGTAACCCGCGGGACGGTATTATTTGCTCGTAGTGGCAGCGCCACTTACACAGACGAGCACGGTTTTTCAGATGTGTCCGCGCGTAACCCGCGGGACGGTATTACTTATTTCGCTCGTAGTGGCAGCGCCACTTACACAGACGAGCACAGTTCCCAGAAATGTTCGCGCGTAACCCGCGGAACGATTTTATCAGAATGTGTTGATAGAACTATGTTTTACCAAGCATATGTTTTAATGATGCTATCAGAATTATGTTTCAGAATGATTTTTATCAAGATTATGATGCAATACGATTTATCAAGTTACTAAAACTTGTGAACTCACTCAGTTTATACTGATTCAAATGTTTTACGTGTCTTTCAGGAGATAACTAAGTAGCGCATGGAGTCACACTTAGAGCACCTCACGCTGAACATCTAAAACTAGCTTTTTGGAAGATTTTAGTTCTATCCCTTCGATGCGCGTGGTTGTTCTCGCCGCGCAAGGGATATGGCGTGGAAATCTTCAACAGTTTTTATACTTGGATGATTTTATGTAATTTTTAAACAATGTAATGTATTTGTATTAAACATTTCATGCGCCATGAAAATCTTATCTTGAATGTTTGCAATGGCCCGTGCTTAAGTATCAATCCCCACTCGCGCGTGCCCGGCTGTTTCCGCCGATCAGGGCCGGGTGTGACATGGTGGAGTGAGTCGAGTCCTCCTAATCGATATAACCCTGCCAGAAACAGAAAAAGCAGACTCCGAAGCTACCGTGGAAGCTTGGACCGTTAGTAAATCTTTGGCCATGGCGGCGAGGATCGGAAACTCATCCTCCTTACCTCTCCACCAAGCCAGCAAATCAAGACTTCTAAATTCATCCGGAGTCATGTGTTTCACAAAGTTGGTACCACCATACCTTCCAAGTTCACTGCTTGGGGTGTTTACCTTTTGACGTTTACCGGCGTCTTCCCAAATCATGTAGTACATCCCCATTTCAAGGTCGGTTTGGGATTGGGATTGGGCAACAGCTCTTAACGAGTCATGAATTTGGGAAGACGACCCGTATTTTGTAAGGTAAACATCATACATGTTTGACAAGGTGGTGTTGAAAGCATTCTTTAAAGTTTGGCTATAATAGGGGTTTTGATCGTCGTTTAACTCTAGCTCATCACAAATTTTTTCTATTAAAGCTTCAACACCACCAACATTGATGCAAGGGTTTAACGCAGCAGCACATGTCAAAACAGCGGGTAGTTCTTGAAAATATTTTCTAAATTTTTCTTTCATTTTTACACCCATATCAAAATAAGGTGCACCCCTACAATGAAGTTCACTCAACTTTGTGCACATGACAGCAATTTTTGGTAAAGCAATGGGGCTTGTTGGATAGTAAACCCCGGATAAACTAGTTGTGCAAGATTTAAAAATTTGAAGGACCTCCGTAACGATCTCAATTAATAACCAGTTTCTAGGATCGTACGGTGCACATTTACCCCTACTTGACAAAATTTGATGAAACGCAATTAATGATTCTTTTTGTTGGATGGCTTTCTCAAACATATCATAAGTCGAGTTCCATCTTGTTGGACAATCCCAATTTGGCCCTAACCATTGACAATTAGCTTCTACACAAAATTTTTTGTATCTTGAAAATGTTTTATTGTTGCTAAAAACATCTCGTAACATTCTTTTAAAATTGTTTCTTTGCGTTTCGATCACGTTTAACCCATCTTGCACGGCCAAGTTGATAATATGTTCAATGCATCGGCTATGAAAAAACGCTCCATCACAAATAGGTTTATACTTTAATTTTAAATGGCCAACCGCGGCCGTATTGTTGGACGCGTTATCAAACGAAATTGAAAAGATTTTATGTTCAATCTTGTATTGTCGAATGACTTTATCCAAGAGTTTAAAAATATTTCTACCCGTGTGCGGGTAATCAAACAATTGAAACGCAACGGTTCGTTTCATCATTTGCCACGACTCGGGGTCAACCCAATGAGCCGTCACACAAATGTATGAGTCGGGCGAACCATTAGGTACCGACCACACATCCGTTGTTAAGTTTACACCAGTTTGTAAGTTTGAAAAGTATGAAATTAGTTCGGATTTAGCGTTTTTCCATGCTTTAAGACAATCTCTTCTAAGGGTCGAACGACTTACGTGTTGGTAGCGTGGTTGAACATACTTTTGCATCATCTCCGTGAATTGAGGGTTGTCGAAGTGGTTGAAAGGAAGTGTTTGTTGAATCACAAAGTTTGAAAACTTTTGACGTACCACTTCAAGGTCGTACGTAAACACCGTTTCTTGATTCGTCATCTCCGGCTGCGAACTACTTCCCGATTCGTCCTTCAAGGCCTTGCAAAAGGGCCTTTGTACATGCGCTTTTAAAGTGGAGTTTGCATCTTTGCCATAAAACTTCAAACAATGTTTGCATCGAGCTTTTTGGCTACCGTTAGACATTTCGCATAGGTCGAAATGTTGCCAAACATCTTGGTTTCGTTTCGTGGGGATGACCCGAACGACCGTTTCTCCCGTGTTCGAGGCACCCATGTTGACGGATGAAGCAGCACTTTGGGATGCCATGATAATCGACTACGAAATAAGAGCGTATGGAGTGGTAATGTGGTATAATTGAGCGTGAGATAACAAAATAATCGCGTATGAAATAAACGTTTAGAGCGTTTGGAGTCGTATAATCGAGTGTGATCTAACCAATACCCAACCTAAACTATATATAGATGTTTGTGGGGGTAAAATGGTAAAAAAAAAAAACGGTCAAAAAAAAAAACGGCCATATAGCCGTTACAACGTTCAAAAACCGGTTTTTAACCGGTTAACCGGTTATGGAAAAACCGGTTAACCGGTTTTTCCATAACCGGTTATTAAAAAAAACCGGTTTTTTTAATAACCGGTTCGTTAACCGGTTTTGGCTCTAAAACGTGTAACCGAAATACGAACCGGCGGTTTGTAAACCGGTCAAACCGGTTTTTAAAAAACCGGTTTTCTTAAAAACCGGTTTCCGGTTTAAACCGGCAAACCGGTTCCCGGACCGGTTTTTTTGACCATCTCTAGGTAAGGGTATGGGATTATTATATTTTATAATTGTTAATATATCCTTTTTTTAACATGACAAGTTAAATAATTAATAATTTCCTAACCAAATACTTTTAACATGACAAGTTAAATGAGAAATTTCTTAACGTATGATAAAGACTAAAAAACATAATACTTTCTCAAAAGTGATGACTAATTAAAGGTGTAATATCAAAAAGAAAGAAGCAAGTCCGTATGGAACTTTGCATACCTTTTTGGCTCTTTACAAAAATCTTAGGGATCAAACATGTAAATGATGAAAGAATTAGTGACCAACCATATATTTTCTTATTATATTAATATCAAAACTTAAAAAGGGGCCATTAGCACTTTTAAATTTCAATATTAATAGAAAAAGGTGCCTTTCATTTGTCCATTTACATGCTTTGTTTCGTACTTTCATTGATGACTTCAAACTTACAACTTGTTTACTCTCTTTCTCTCTCTTAACAAAATCTTCCAAATCTGAGCAATCTTCCCTTTTCCAATCTTCCAAATTATCACCAATTTCATGATGGTAAATATGTTTTATATTTTTGTTAATGATCAATGACATTCATATATGTATGTTAATTCATTTAACATGAATGTATATGTATGATAATAACAGCAGCATGTTATGCCGCCATCGTGGCTGGAGAAGCTGCTATTAACGGAGTTTTTTCGTGCGTGCCGGACACACGGCGACGCCGCTAGAAGTGAATGTAACATGTACTGCTTAGATTGCAATGATGGAGCATTTTGCTTATATTGTAAATCTTCTAAACATAAAGAACATCACGTCATTCAGGTTAGTGTGTGTGTCATGGTGTTTTTTTACATACATTCTGAAAAGCTTATATTATTTTGTGTTTTACCTGCATTACAAAATGTAGGGTGGGGGTGTGCACGGTTGTTCCGTTCGGTTATTAGCTTCAACCAAAACTGAAATCATTGGTTAATCTATTTTATTAACCAATCGGCTTTTGTCTAATCAGTTTGGTATGTTCAGTTAGCTTGTCGGTTCGGTACATAACCAAAACAAACTTGGACTAATTTTTTTTTCTTAGGAAAATAAATGAAATGATGGTAAAAATACATGAATTGGAGATATAAATATATAAAATGGTGGCATAAAAGCGAGAAATATATATAAAAAAATATGAACGGTTTGGTTTTGGTTAACGGTTCGTTTATTGCTCATCCTTGCAGATAAGGAGATCTTCATATCATGATGTTGTGAGAGTTTCAGAGATAGAGAAGGTGTTGAACATTGATGGTGTTCAAACATATGTTATAAACAGTGCAAAGGTTTTGTTTTTAAACAAGCGACCACAGCCTAAATTATCAGGAAAAACAGGTTCTAAAATATGTCAAGTTTGTGGAAGGAGCCTTTTGGATATGTTTCTTTTTTGTTCACTTGGTTGTAAGGTTAGTATTAGTTAATTAATTATTCTCCCACTTTTATAATTTTTGAGTTTTAATGATACAAGATTCAAACTCGAAAAAGGAATTATTGTTATTATTATTATTATTATTATTAATAAGTTTGTTAGTTTAATCTTAATTGCCTTTGCTTCACATTGTTAGACAACACAACTCAGAATGTGAATTGGCATTCACTAATTTGCTCATTACTTCATCATGCAAATTCATATTAATTAAAAGCCAAGTAGCCAACCCATTGTCTACCAATAATCATACATGCATTGTTACTTATTTAATTAATGCTAAATGTTTTAGTTTCCTGCTGATTAATCATCCTCTTGATTAAAATTTGATACATATGCTATGTGACATTTTTTTTATTTCATAAATTATTTGTTATCAAGTGACTTTAAATTAAAATACCTAACTTTTCTAGCATTTATATTACATTTCCTTTACAACAAATATCATTTTCTAGGTTGTTTAAAAAATTTTCAACCCGAGAAATATTGTTTTTGATTCATGAAGCTTTATTTATTTTATAGTAAAAGTTATTTTGTCACATTTATTATTGTAAAAAATCATTATACATTGCAATTTTCATGGTTCTAGGCTTCTAGATACATGTTTGTTGTTCATTAGGTATATGATTTGGTTTCTCTCTATATTTTTTTAATATAAAAAATGATGGTTATATAAATTTGTTGATATTGACAACTTGGAGTTGAACTTATTTGTATAGCTTGTTGGGATAAAGAGAAATGAAAATGCAAGGTTTATATTAGAAAGGAAATCATCAACCACAAGAGGAATGTCATCATCAAGAACAAGAAGAATAGGGATAATGTTGGATGATGATGATGAAGAAGAACATCACCACATTTACACCCACACTCCTTCCACTAGAAGAAGAAAGGGGATTCCTCATAGGGCACCCAACTAAGTACAAATGAAGTAAATGACCTAAATGCCCCTCATAAGCACATAATCACATCCCCTTTTCTATCCCTTCACACACTCATCACCATTGAGTCATTGACCATGCCTCACCATACCCTTCTCATGCCTTTCCAACCCCACCACAGAAAAGAGCCATGTATTCTTAATCTTTATTTATTGTATTATGTGTCTTGGGTTGAAGGGTTACATGGTGTAAATGTAAAACTTGTTTTTGACATATGAATGTTTTTAATTTATGCGTACATGGTGTTTTTGACACTTTAAAATAAGACTCATTTTTGCAACATTGGTTATTAATTACATTTCTTTTGTGATGTAAAAGGAATCACGCGTTTGCGATTCGTGCTAGAATATGAACAAAAGAGTTGGTATCAAAAATTTTTTTTTTGAGAAAAAATGGAATTTACCTAGAATAACTGTTTAAATATGAAGGATTAATTGATTGGTGAACTATCAATAATACAAATAACAATTATCCAAAGAGTGTTTCATGTTTCATTGTTTTGTAATATTATTATACTAGCTTTTGAACCCGTGTATTACACGGATTTTATCAAATAATAAAGATAAATAAAGTCTGTTATTTTTGTTATGATTCTTAAAATACTTGTGAATTAATTTAATGTAGACTTTATGGAAAAATAAACAGGGTTAACAAAAAGTATTAAAATAGCATGATTTTGGAAATATCAGGTGTTGATTTGCAATAAATTTTAAAAAAATGTACTAATGTTGTGTAGTTAATTAAACCTTAGGGTATGAAAATGACACTTGATTCAATAATGAATATAATCCATACTATGTTATAACCCATTTGACAAAATGGTTTTGACCCATGACCCCTGAATAGCTAGAATGAATGAGATGAGAGATAAGGAATTAGGTGAAATATGGGTTTGACACCTAAGCTTCAACATTTTCTTTTATTAGTATTGTAAGATGTAAGATAAGATAAGATATAAGATTGTTGATTTAAAAAAGAAAAGCCAATAAAGTTTGTAGTTTCTTTCCATTAGCCGCAAGCCCGCAACCCCCATGGCCTTTTACATTCATAAAGGAACACTCCTTTGATTATTTTATTATATACATAATTTGATTAATATTATATTAAAAAAATATAAAAGCTGGCCATTTGTATGATGGCCCCTTGGTACAATTGGCTTCATCTTGTGCTCATTTCTTTTTCCTTAAAATCCCCTTAATATTCTATTAGAATTTAACTATATTTAATACATTAGTTATATATTATACTAAATTATTGTTTATCTAAATATTTGAACATTGATTTAATGTTTTTTCTAACTTTCCAGGTCATTGTCACTTAACCATGAGGGCTCTAACTAATTTTCTATAAAAAACACGTAACTAATAACAAAATTATCATTTAATCTTATATATATTATATGAAAAAATGAGTGATTTTTCTATTTGTGTATCTCAAAGGTGGAGATTATTAAGTATTGAGGTTAAAACTTAAGTAGTCAACAATAGTCAACTGCAATAAGTCAACAAAAGCCAACCAGTGGAGGTAAGCCAACAGTCATGTTGGTTAAGTTCATGTGCAGTTGAGTTTTATTCTACAAATGACAAGAGGGTGTATGAAAAAACAACCCCTTTCATAACCACGAGTCGACGAAAACAATACACACCATTGACAGAAAATTTTGCCAGCGAAAAATGTTATATGGTCATAAACAAAACTGATTTCGCAACCAATTCATACAAAATCCATATCACACATCCAAAAAGAAACAGTTTACTTAAATTTAAGCCGCCAAAAAACAGTTTAACTTAAGCACCGACATGAAAACTTTACACCAAACCAGCTTTCTTCAGTGCGTCCATGAAGTCTTCGTCACTTGTCCATGATGGCACCTACAAGATTTGTACATTAGAAATAAAATATATTAATTATGAAGTATGTGCAAATTCACCATTAATGATTATTTGATATGAAAACTCGTTTATTCCCTTAAACCCTCCTTCAAATTCATGACAAATTATTAACAATTTATAAATTAGTAAAAAGCAAACCGAACATTCAATGACTTACTAGGTAAGAAGTTTGTTTGTTTATTAAATTAATGAGCCAAATATACTTCTTGTTCGGTTCGTTTAGTTAAATGGATGAGCATGAACAGGCTTCATGTTTTACTTACATAAAAACGAATATTATGGATACTTTAAATTTAATATTTCTTTTTATGATGACTATTTCCATGTATGCTCGTTCATCTATTAAATGAACATGAACACTTTAAATTTAATATTTCTTTCTTAACAAACAAGCACGAACAAGGAAATCCGTTAGCTTAAGTGTTCATGTTTGTCCGTTTGTTCAGCTAGAGTGTTAAAACTCAAATTAATAAGCATGCTCGATCAATCCCTCGTTTGTGTTCGTCTAATTCATTTTAAGCTCTAGTCGTTATTACCATGGCAAGACCTCGTATAAATAGATGGCGAAATCCTTAGAACTAATATCATTTTCATATTAAGTGAAACATATTTATGACAATAGACCGACCGTAAGAATCTTTACCTCGGTAGCATAATGTTTAAAGTGTGTCTCAATCTTTTCCATTATCATGTTCTCCCTTTCACCACATAGCAAATTGAATACTGCACCTGTGACATTGTTAAAAGTTTGTTAGGATACCATCCAGTGAATCCAATTCTAAATTGGTTACCCCCAAAAAATGCAACACTTTGTTGATGTTTCAATAAATTTACATTTTTGCCCATTGGTAAACCAATGCCTAAGTTTCATTCAATTCTCCTTGTTGAGGGGCATTATAGACATTTAACTAGTAGTTGAGCAGTTTTGTTAACACTAGCCCAGTCCAAAGTTGCATATTTAGGTCATATAAATTATTAGTTAATTACATGTATGGTCCTTGCGGGTTTCACATATTGCTTATTTAGTCCCCATTTTTAGAAAACTACATATTTGTTACTATCGTTCACTCAAAAGTAACATGGATGGTCCTTGAAGTGGACGGACTCTGTTATTTTTTAAAAAAAATGACCAAAATGTCCTTTATGACTAAAAAAACTAAAACTAAAAAGGCTCGATTTTACAACAAGAGCGGCGACATTTGAAGAGTGAGCATGGGCCTGCACAACTAATTTAATATATTATATTACCTTTTACTTTCTAAGGACAAATCACATGTATCATTCGTGTAATTAAATATTGGGAAAATATTAGCAAAAGCCAGAAAAAAAATCAAGGAAAAGCCTTACCCTTGCGACCATAACGTCCTGCTCTACCTACGCGGTGCAAGTATGATGCATTGTCGGGCTCTGTAGGATTTTCATGTATAACTGGGAGATCATAGTTAACCACCAGATTAATCTGAAAAGAAGTGAAAATAATAATTAGATTAAAAGAAAAAACCCTAAGAACAGGAAATCAATGATACAAACCTTAGAATCATCAAACCCACGATTAAGAAGATCGGTTGATATTAGAACTTTAGTCAACCCGTCTTTAAATTCTTTTATTATCGTATCTCTGTCTTTTTGTGAAAACCCACCATGAATTGTTGTAACTCCAAACCCATAATCAACAAGTGCTTTATGTAACATGCCCGCGCTTCTTCTTGTATGGACAAATATAATCGCTTTCACAACTTTATCAGCTAGGTCCATTATTTTATCCTTGACTACCATAACCTTTGAGAGCTCGTCGGGTACATGCACTTTATATTGCTTGACACATTCCAACGGCTGTTCTTCTTTCTTAACGAACAACTTGTTGTATTCGCGTACAAAAAGGTCTTCCACAATTTTTGATACAAAAGCTTTCACAGCGTCATCGAATGTAGCAGAAAACAGTAGAACCTGTATATTGTTTTTGTTAATATCAGAGACAACGTAACTAACATAAGTATTTATTGTAATGACAACACACCTGGCAATTGGGACTCCACTTGACAATCTCCTTCATTATCCTCACGGAATCTTCTTTAAATCCGCTCTGAACCAAAATAAAGTAGATATGTTTCAACAAAGTGGTCATTTCACATGTGAAAGAAATGTAAGTTTAACATTGATGAGGTAATATATATACTGCACAAACCACTTTTAGATATTTAGTTGCAGTATAAATGACTGCACTTTTAGTAAGTTACTTATTAAGTGGTGATATACAACTAAGATCTCATAAGAGTTAGCGAATATATACTAATAAAGCGTTCTCATGTCCATATCTAACAAACAATAAGATGATCCTATGTAAGAAATCTTTTCTAACTTCAATTTGACCAAATTCTACATTAATAAGATGCTCATATGTAACGAATAACAATAGGTTCACAGCGTAACAGATGCATCAGAAAAGCCATTTAACATAAATGTGTAAATCTAGAGCCAATTCTTTTCCTATCTCATATGTCTACAAACAAGCAAACATAATATGCTGCATCGTTCCCTTACTAGAATATAAACAGAACTATATAATATATTACCTCTGCGAGCATATGATCTGCCTCATCAAACACAAGGATCTTCATACTAAATGTACCCAGCTTCTTGGCCGCTATCCATTTATTAATAGTACCCGGTGTCCCGATAACGACTTGTGCTGTCACTGGTGGTCTCTTGGAGATTGGAATATAATTAGCTTTATCAACAGAAAGAGACAACTCTGATGTTATCCCAGTAAACTTTCCCATCTTAAATAGCACTTCCATATTCTGCACCATCATTAAGATATTATTAATTCAAAAGGTATCTCACATAAACAAGTATTGAATCATTTACAAGAAAGCATGCCCACATAAATCCAATAAACTAATGGGCTTATAATTGGCCCAATACAAGTTTTTAAACACAACAAAACAAGACCAAAAATTATACATTGATGAGGTAATATTAATGCTGCACAACTCAAAAGTGCAACTTGAATACCCACATAAATCCAATAAACCGAGCTCGAGCTCGAGTAGGCTTATTTAATTTACTAGAGCTCTAACTCGAGCTCGGCTTTCTTAAGATCGAGATTCTAAGATTCTAGCTCGGATCATGAGTAGTTTTTCAAGATCAAGATCAGTTTGTTAAATATTAACTAATTATATAGATTGATAACTATTTTATATATAAGAAGATATTAGATATTTAGTTATTTTTATCTTAATTTTAAATACATAATAATGAGTATTATATAATTTGATATCGAATAAGATTATATACATAATAGACTCATTTAGGCTTGTAAGCTAGCTCGGGCTCATGCTCGTTTATTAAACAAGCTTATTTTTAGGCGTGAGCTCGAGCTCGAGCTTTTAGCTATATGACCCAGGAGATCACTGAAACCAACATTCAATTGAGAACAAAATAACAAGAACAAGGGATCAATCCTAAAGAATTTAGATATTTAACAACCGACTTTACAACTTGTTTACAATCTGATACAACGATTGACGATGGCACCTATTCCTATATACCTGCCAACAGGAAGTTACGCGATAATCTCCAACTCCTACTATGACCCCTTAACTCTTTTACATGATATACAAGACACTAAAACATACTATTAACTAATTACAATTCTGACAGTAATTAACTTTGTAACAAACTTGATCACACAATTTAGGCCAACATTAGCTAGCTGATCTCGTGTAAGCGGCTCGTTTACGCCCCTAAGCCCCTAACACGACTCTTTGGTTAGTTCCCAATATGCTTGATATAAAAACCACCAAACAAATTCAAAGTCTAAATTACCTGAATAGCCAATTCTCTTGTTGGACATATGCATAGAGCCTGAGGAGCACATAGCTGCGGATCAACGCGGCTCAACATACCGAGCACAAAGCACGTTGTCTTTCCAGATCCATTACGTGCCTGAGCGATCAAACTCTTGTATGGTGGAGTCAATATCATCGGTAAACTTATTGACTGGATCTTACTCGGCCTCTCGAACCCCATCTCCACATATAATCCTTTGAGTAACTCTCGAGAAAGATTCAAATCTTCAAATTTTATAGCAGATGTATAAGGCGTGTCTCCAGATGTGACCTAAAAACAATTTCGAAAAACAGCGTCAGCTAGCTATACACACACCATCTGACATTCAATCGTACACCGTTTCAAATGGGCGGATATGACCGGTTTGACCAAAAATTTTCAAAGTTTATTTCAATAGTTCGGTCGCTTATACACACCGTCTGACATCTAATCCCACGGGCCGTCTGGATAACCAATAATTTTCACAGTTTGATTACAAATTAGCCAAATATTCAGGATGGAACAGGTTCGGTTCGGTCAACAAAAAGTCAAACTGGTTTATGATTGGTTTCGATTCGGGTTAAATGAGTTCGGTTTTGGGTGGAAAGAATCCGTATAATACTGTTCGGGTATGATTGTTCTACCTCTTCCGTCGTCTATATCAAAACCCTATAATATATATATAACTATTTAAAATAAAACCTAATTAGAATATTCTTCGTGCGCATGCATGGGGTTAATATATACTTACAGTTTGAATGCTTGAATCCTCTAGATCATCAACAGTAACTGACGACGACTCGCCTATGATGAGCGAGTCTAGACTAACTTCATCCACGGCAGATGACGTAGACGCTGCCGCAGACTCCTCAGGTTTACATTCGGAATCGACATTATTGTTGGCCATGGTGTACGTGGTCAATCGAAGAGGAAAGCTTTTTAATTTACATTCATGGTGTTGGTGTATTTATAATGCAACCATGTACGCTTAGGATTTAAGCTACTGTTTTCACTTTTAATTATATATACTAGTCAATTTAACTTACAAACTTAAGTTTAAGTTGTGACACGGTATTATATATTTCACTACAAATACTAAAAATAATGTAACCGATTGGTATCCTTTGATAAAATTATGTGAAGTGCAAGTTTAAAACTTAATTGATCGAAAATATAAAAACAAATCTAATTAATACATGCATAAGAGCTATATGAAATAATGTTTAGAATATAGTGTCAAAATGTTTAGAATATAGTGTCAAAACTAATTAAATAAAAATTACCAAGTATAAAGTTATGAAAACGTTAAAAGTTATGTGTGTTACAAAAAAAAAAAAAAAGTTTTCTTGACCAAAAACAATAAACATGAATACGGATAGAGGTTTTGATAATATCAACACCATTACCGATAATTTTCAGTCGATATTAGTTCGGTTCATCACGGTACTCGATATAGTTTATATAATAACTGGGTTTATATGAACTCTGATCTACAGGAGCGGCACAATGGGACATGCCTTAAGTAGAGGCGCACAAACCGATTCAGGTTATAGCAACTTCGGTTTGATAAACAAAAAATCAAAAGCGGTTTATGATCGGTTCAGTTCGGGTTGAAACTGGTTTATGATTGGTTTTAGACACGGGCCTTTGTAATAGGAGGGACCTAACCAAATAAAGCAAATATTGTTCAAACCTAATGGGCTAATACTTAATACAATGGGCTAATACACTTATATGCAACAAAGGGAGGGGGGGGGGGATATGGCCAGATTTGCCACTGCCATGTAAGTGAAAACGGCGCACACAAAAAAACGTGTAATGGTTTCATTCCACCACATTAAACAAAAAAAAATGGTGATTGGTGGAAAGCGGGATTTAAGACTGCACAAGTAGGCAACGATGTCACATGGGGAATGCCTAGAGGATCAATGCCATTTTTACAGATGTGTAGCGCCATGGTGTGTTATTTGTGGTTAGAGGCGGCTTCCTGGGGAGGGGGGACAGCTCCCGGCCCGATCACCTGGTTGGCCCAATATTTTTTTTTAATTGAAAGGCATGTATTCTTAATGCTTATATTCAATTATCCAATTCATTTAAACCCACTTTATAAAAAAGAATTTGCACAACCCATACCATGCCCCGTAAATCAATTCAAAATTTAATTGTGTAGACCAATGAAAAAATCTTTTACTTAATGCTTAATTTTTTTCTCGCGTGTGACCCAAACTTTTTCTCACGATTTTCAGTGACAATCTTATTTGTAATGACATGTAGACAGACAAATGCCCCCTCGCACCTACCATTAGGGATGAGCGTTTTCGGTACCGGTATCGAAGTCGGTACCGATTTGGTACCGTCGGTACCAAATCGGTACCAAAGTTTTGAGTTTCGGGACCGGTACGGTATCGGTATTTTCCGAATTTTTACCTTCAATACCGGTATCGTACCGGTACCGAACCGAATATTTCGGTACCGGTACCAAGAATTTATGATTTTCGAGACCAGGATTTTCGATACCAGTACCGACACGGTACCGATCTCATCCCTACCTACCATACACCATTTAAACCCATTTAAGAGTTGGAACCCACTTACCCACATAGAATAGATGTTTGCCCATGAAGAGTTTTTGGTTATGAAAGTTTTTAACTAACTAGTTACTTTACAAATATTAGTTAGCCTTATATAGGTTTACTGAGTTTAATCTTATATAATACTTAACCTCAAAAGCTCTTAGCTTAACAATGTTTCTAACAACCTCCATCATCATTAAATATCTCTAAATGAATATAAAAGCTTACTAAAAAACCTAATTTGATTAGTTTTAGACTTTAGATTAGGTCTAGTCTTACTAATATATTAAATCAAAATCATGTGTTCACATGGCATTCATCTAGATTGTCCATATAGGATGTCACATAATCAATTGCCTTTTATATTTTATCCATCTCATTAATATTTAAATTAAATTCTAAATTCACAAAACATTATTGAAATCAAATCAATTCTTAACTCGAGACTTTATATCATTATTTAATTATCTTCTTATATTTGGAAACACCTAAATGTAACTTATAAATGATTCATATATATATATATATGTGCGTGTGTGTGTGTGTTGAAATCTTGAATTAGTCTATATTCTATAACAAATTATCATCTACCTATTCTAATAAAGTAAAATAAATGTGGACACTTGTCATGTTCTGGTTAATTCTTACAATTTTTTCCCTCCAAAACTAATTTATCTTAATAAATGTAATAAATCAATAATTATTCACTTTTCTTTTACACTATATTTATATAATATCTATATATTTTTATAAATATAAATATTAACATATTATTTTACTATATATTTCAAAATACTTGGTGAATTTCAAAAATTAACAACAAATCATGTTTCTCAAATGAAAATTGTTTCGGGTTTTTTTATGGAACTTAAATTTGATATTATTGGTCAAAAGTTGGTAAATAGATTATTTGGTACAAATTAACTACATTTAGGTCAAAATTTGTTACGGGTCAAAAATAAAAATTTGAGTATTTTTAAAAGTTTGAGAATACAAAATAGATTTATCGTCAAATTTGTTATGGGTTTAAAGTGTTGACTTTAAAATGTCAAAAGTATGAAAGTTAGAATTTTAAACAGGATTCGGGTTTCAAATTTATTTTTAAGGGGGGGCATTTTTTAAAATAATCAAAAGGTTCGGGATTTGACAAACTGACTATTTTTCCCTCAACTATTAAAATGTAAGAAAATACTACGAAGACTTTCGACATACCACCCCCATGCTTATTAATGCTTCTAACTTTTATCAATTTTGAAATATTTATGTTAACATTAATTTTTCCTTCAATGGTGATCAGAACGTTATATGGGAAGCATGTCATGGAAAACTATGCTCAAATGAAACAAAATATTCACAAAATTGGATGGGTTAACATCTTATTTTTTATGTTGTCATTATGATAAATTCGAGAGGTCCTCTGAAACTTATCAAAATCTTTTTCATGGTATAGCATAGAAAAACATAGCTTTTGAAGAACATCCATTGTTACGATTTAATGTTCTACTTTCCTTTAATGAGTGGTAAATTGATAAATATATCAATAAAGGTAACGCTTATTTTGTATTTAGACTGAGTGGTTAGAACTACTATCGTATGAGAAGCTTTATTTCCGAAATTGGTTCATAACCTTGTCTTTCAATTATACATATATGGCACCGAAAATTAATTTTTCAATAGAAAGAAATATTCTGGGGTACGTTTTTGCACGAGCATTTTTTTATTAAGTTCATTTAAAAAAATAATTTTGTGATATAAATAAAATCAATTTATGTACACATTTTATAGATACAAGCATAGATGTAATACATTTTTTTCATATACGCTATGTAATTATTTGTTGTACTTATAATTTTATCATTTGAATTATCATGTGTGTGACACGGGCTCTAAAACTAGTTTTTATATATAATTACAAAAATAACTAAATTATTATACTTATAAATCAAATTAACATAATTGTAAAACAAATAATGGTTGATAAAATAAAAATACATTTTTGCAAAGTCCTTAACTTATGCATATTACTCATAAATTAAAACTGTTGACTCTTATTTTTCCTTAATTTATGCTTATTAGTCTTAAAATCAATTATGTTTCAAATAATTTCTATGTTTACCAAGTTTAACAAAAATAAACTGCTAATTACATCACTATATAAGATTACACGATCAGAACACATTCTTCATCAATTCCATCATTTCTATCGATGTCAGAAGCTACTATGTGCAAGTACGTAAGTTCTTCAGCTATTTTTTCAAGCATTTAATGATTAGTTATTCAATATGAAATACCATTAATTCTTATAGTAACCGTTTCATCATTTTAACAGGTAAATGGAGAATCAAAAACATCACAATGCTTAATGAAATGGACATACTTTGAATCACACCAAGTTGAAGAAATTTGAAAATTAATGATCTAAATAAAATGGTTATTATGACAACTTAGTGTAACGTTAATCTTTTAACCCCTAATATTAAAAGTCTAAATAAAATGGTTATTATGACTTTAAAATTGTAACCCCTAAACTTTAAACGTTTAATAAATGGAAATTATTTAGTAGTTAAATGGTTATTGTGAGTTTAAACTCTTAACCACAAGTTCACATGTTTAATATTTTGATAACTTTTTTTATTTTCCTTTAATGTTTTTTGTTAAATAATGTTTGAAAATTATTTATATAAATTTGAAATTATATAGTGTTAGGGCAAGTTTGGTTCATGTATTTTATGGGAATTGGAAATGGAATTGATAAACATTCCATCTATAATTGTGTTTGATTGGTAAGTGAAAGTATTTAAATGAGAAATCTTTTCTTCAATTAAAGGAATTCACTTTCCTTCCAATATGTAATGGAATTATAAACATTCCACTGGAATATGATATAAATGTTTTTATTTATAAAGTAAATCAAACATGAAGGTTTGGTTTGCAACTTAAAATTAATAGTGTATAAATAATTAAATATATCAAAAACTTATTAAAAACTTATAAATATAAACTATTATATAAAATAACTAAATTTACGTATTACATATAATATTTTTTTTCTTTATTATATTTTATATCGTGTGTAATACATATCATGTATAATACGAGCTCTAACCTAGTTACAAATAAAGTCCAATGATTAAACTCAATCCTAAGCATGCCCTTTGAACATATAAGCACCCTTACAGGTTCTTTGTTTCAAAACTATGAATTTGAGTCAAATTCAACTAAAACCTAAATTTACTTACGAACTTTAAACCCAAATATACAAAGCAACTAGATATTCATGAGTTAGAATAGCGAGGGAGTTACGAACCCTTGTTTATTTGAAGTCTCACGAATGCTAAAAAGAAAAAACAAAAATCCATTTTTCTAATATTTTAACTCTTATTCATGTCAATAGGGGGTGTAGTTGAGTAGAGCCTGAGTTCATCTAGAACCAAACTCAACCTGTGAATAATTTTTCAATCTTAGACTCGAGTCGTTTATTAATTATTTTAGTTATATTTATACTTATTGTCGTTTATATAACATAATATATACATATGTTATTTGCTTTTTTTGATAATTTAATATATAATAATTTTTTTATAAAATAATATATTTAATATATTAAATAGCAGTTATATAAATAAATAGCTTGTGACCCGTACATTATACGAACACTTTATAAAAAAATATTCAATAATTAAGCGACATACAAACAACAATAAACTCATCATATATTGTTAAGAGAAAATCGAGAAAATCGTTGTATGGTAATGTATAAAACAATTTAAGTATGTATTTAGTTATTTTTGTTATTCAGATTAATATTTAATAGTTATAAATTAGCAAATAAACTATCATGAATGATTTCAGTGATTTGGTTTTAAATTCCGAAGATTAACGTGAGAGTGACAAGTGACAGAACATTGTAGATTATATTTATATTAGAGAGTATTGAGATAGATGGCTCGACAAGTGAACCTTGGTTCATTTATTAAAACTTATTTTTAGGTTTAGCTCGTTTAAGCTTAAGCTTAATTCAAGGTTTTTAACAAACCCATCTATAAAGTTAAAAAAACATTATCCTACTTTTAAATTGTCACATAATAATATTTAAAAAGAAAAAGAATATACATATATACATTTAAGTAAACTAAAGACGACCTTGGTCTTGTACAAGTCTACTCTACTACGATCCCTGGTCTTGCTTCTCTCTGCTACAAGCACGCAACCATCTTTCTGTTCTTCTTCCCACTTCAATTCCACAAACTATCACAACTCATATTAACCAAAAACCAACTCATTAAGGTAAGGGCAAATCCGTCAATTCCCATAAAAATGCCGGTGACAGGCAGTGGGTTATTATTACTCATCCTGCTGACGGCGATGATTACACTTTCTCCGGTTTCCGGCGAGTCTCCGGCGAGGGTTTTAACGCTGTCTCGTGCGTTTCCGGCGAACAAGTCGGTGGATGCTTTAAGGGCACGTGACCGTGTCAGACACGCAAGAATATTACAGGGGTTTGCCGGCGCCGGAGTTGTGGATTTTAATGTTTTGGGTAACTCTGATCCTTACTACGGCGGGTAATTTTATTGGAATTCGATAAAGATGTTAACTTTATTTACTTTTGGCTTTTGGAATTTGAACTTGAATTTGGAGAATTGATAAGTTAAGGCTTTGAATTTATTGTTTAATTTGGGTGATTTTGACTTTTGTTTGTTCAATTAGGTTAGGGAAGTTTGCTGTGGTTGATTCTAGGGCCAAATGCTTATGTATTCAGTTTTTAAAATTTTATTTTTTAAATTTTGTGTATGCTAAATTCATTAGTATTTATTAGGGGAGTAAACAAGTCGGCTTCTACTCGTTTTGATTTACGTTCCGAGCTATTTTTCTAAAGCTCGAGCTCAGTTGTGGGTAGTTTTTCTAGCTCCAATATGGCCCAGGCTCGTTTGTTGTTTATTAATTCATTTATGTACGCATTTAATTATTTTTATATATGCTGAGAAAAACCTTAAACGAGCCTAAGATGAGCCAAAGCTTAGCTCAAGCTCGGCTGTGCAATGTGAAATTAATACAGAGAAATCTAAAAGAGGTCAAACTTAAAAATCACAAGGCTTGATGAGCATAAATGAGTTTCCTATACAAGGCTCGAGCTTGGACTTGATAACTAGATGAGCTTTATTTGAGGTTCGAGCTTGAAAAAGGTTAACACGTTTCGAGCTTTTTATCGATCCAATTTCGAGAAGCTCGGCTCGTTTGCATCCCTAATATTTATGGCGTTTGATGATTATGTTTATCACCTGTCTAGAATTAAAAAAAAGTTGAAAAATTGGGGACATTTGGCCTTAGAATCAAGAAAAGCAAAATTCCATAAATTACTTGACTAAATAGAAGTAAAAATCACCTAAATTAAAAAATAAATTCAGAGCCCTAATTTACCAATTCAAGTTAAAGAATTCAAAAGTGATATAAGCTAAATTCTATAGAACTTAAAAAAAAATTCTATATATGCTAAATTCAAAAAAATTTTATGATATTTGATGATTACATTGTAGATTGTACTTCACAAAAGTGAAATTAGGGACTCCACCAAAAGAATTCAATGTGCAAATCGATACCGGAAGTGACATATTGTGGGTCGCTTGTAGTTCTTGCAGTGATTGTCCCCAATCGAGTGGATTCGGTGTATATTCCGTGTCTATCTTTTTTAATTACTTAAATTTCTGTCTATTATATTGCTTGATTAATGCTAATAATTAATAAATCATTTTTTTATATAGATTCCACTTAACTTCTTTGATGCTGCAAGCTCTTCAACGGCTTCTATGGTTTCGTGTTCGGATCCCGCATGCTCTTCTAATATTAAAGTTCAGGATGCATCATGTTCTGGTGAACACGATCAATGTGGTTATGAGTTTCATTATGCAGATGATAGTGGGACTTCTGGTTATTATATGACCGATTTGTTACATTTTGATATGGTTATGGATGCTTCCATGATTACCAACTCTTCAGCTTTCGTCACTTTTGGGTGAGATTTTTTTCAATTTTGTAAAATATTTATTATCATGCGACGGAATTAATTTAATTTTTTTTTTTTGTTTATTGATCAGTTTTGTTGTTGCTATAAAATTGATTATTCGTAACTTAAAACAGTTTTTTAGCCCTAAATAGTTAGAAACTTAAAAAAGCATAATTTGTTTATCCAAACATTAAATGTGAATTATTGTGACCGCGGTCTAGGCTTGTAACAAACTTAACGGGCACGAATGGAGCATGCTTCGTGTTCATTCATTCAACTTTAATGGAACAAACGATCGAACACGAACAACTGAACGAACAGGGGGTTTCTTGTTTGTGTTCGTGAAGTGAACATGTTAGTGTTTGTTTGTTAATATAATGAACATGTTCGTGTTCGTTTATGTTTGTTCTTTAACAATATAAACAAACGGTTCAACGTAAAGGAACACATAACTGAACATAGATTAACAAGCATATCTGGGCTGAAAGTGGTTTAAACTAATGTGAAGAAAAATGTGCCGTGTCTAAAAAGTTATAAAACTATACCAAGTTTTATAGAGTCAAAAGGTTTTAATAAATATCTTTAACGAACGAACTTAAACAAACATAAACTACCGAACATAGATGAATGTAAACGAACTAACATAAATAAATTTAATTAAACGAGTACAAACAAAAGTTCACAAAAATAAATGAGCGAACGAGACACGTGTTTATGTTCATTCGTTTAACTAAATGAACAAAGTATTTTGTCATGTCCGTTCGTTTATTAAATCAACAAACTTCCCATAGAACGTTCGCAAACTGTTCACTGAACTTCGGTTCATTTACAGGCCTAGACCGCATCACTTAATTCAAGTAATCAGTTTGATTAATATTGTAACAATTTGTGAATTTAATGACAGTTGTAGTACCTATCAATCTGGTGGTTTGACCAAATCAGATAGAGCAATGGATGGAATTATTGGATTCGGTCAACACGGTTTATCTGTAATATCACAACTTTCGGCTCAAGGGATTACTCCAAAAGTATTCTCACATTGCTTACGTGGCGATGGTAACGGTGGAGGAAAACTCGTTCTTGGTGAAATTTTGGCTCCAACTATGGTTTATAGTCCCCTCGTTCCATCACAGTAAGTATTATTATTATTATTATTATTATTAATGACTTTTGTAATCTTTTTCTATTTTTAATTTTCAGGCTTCATTACAATCTAGAGTTGCAGAGTATAGCTGTCGGTCAACAGTTATTGCCTATCGACACGTCAGCGTTTTCCACATCAGATAATAAAGGAACCATTGTCGATACCGGAACAACATTGTCTTATCTCGCTGCACAAGCATATGAACCATTTGTTGATGCTGTCAGTTTTATTTCTTTTCTGTTTTAAACGTTAATATAACTTTATTTGACTTCTTTGGTCAAATAAGTAATATAAGTGAGCTTCTTGAATGCAGATAACTGCTGCTGTTTCACAATTAGCAACACCGGTTTCTTTACAGGATAGCCAGTGTTATTTAGTGACATCAAGGTACTTTCCCATTTTTTCTATTTTTTTAAAATTTTTATTTATTTATTTTTTTCTGTATTCCATACACTAGCATAGCCGCGGTATTTCCCGAGGTTTCGTTAAATTTTGCTGGTGGTGCATCCATGATTCTTCAACCAGAAAAGTACCTTGTGCTCGGGGATCCTGTTGTGAGTTTATAATTTCTTCTTTCCATTTATTTATATTTCCATAATTTCTCAAGACATGATTTTAAACCGAGACTATTTTTGTCCATTTGTAAATTTTAGGTTTATTTTTTGGTCATAAATATCAACGTAGGTTCAGTTTGTCGTATTTTGGTCGTTTTTTTGGCACATCTGATTCAATAAAGATGTGTTTTTTTTTTTTGTCGTGTTTGGGTCACCATTAAAATGTTCTGTAATGACACAGTCAAGACAAAAAACATTTTTTTTAATGACTCAAATGTTTAAAATAATAAAATGGGACAAAACTGAAAGTTCATCAGGTGTCTATTAAAAAAACTCAATTTTTTATATAAAACAATGTATTTGTGCTTGTTTGGTTTATATCAGATAAATGACTAACACGTCACGTTCTGGTTATTGAACAAAGTTTCTTCAGGACGGTGGTGTTCCATGGTGCATTGGCTTTCAAAAATCAAGCAACGGGATAACTGTTCTTGGAGGTCGGATAAAAACTTAAAACAGCCTCAAATTTGCATCAACTTGTAATATAGTGTGAAAAAAGACTATTTTACCCTTAATATACTGAACTCATTGTCATTGCAGATCTTGTTCTTAAAGATAAGATCTTTGTTTATGATTTATCAAGAAACCGAATGGGATGGACGGATTATGATTGTAAGCACGATTCACTACCGCTCTTGTGGTTGTAAATAACTTTTGTAAATATTTTAAAGTATTTTTTTATATGTTTTATTCAGGTTCAGCTGAAGTAAATGTTTCCATCAAGTCCTACAATAATGAATATGTTAATGGTCACTTGAGTGGTAGCATATCATTAAGATTCACAAGTCTTAATGTTCTTTTTGGTGCATATATTATTTTGGTCTTTATTATGGTGAATAGACAGTGAGGAAGACGGCTTTTTTCCATCATCCGAGCCCATCTCCGGCCTGCTCTTAACGGTTTTTGAGCAAGAATTTTGTTATTTCTGGTTTTTGTGTTGATTTGGGTTGCGGGTTGCTGCCATTTTACTCGTTCGGGCAACGCTTTGACTTGTGTAGGCTGCTGTGGTTTAGATTGAGTGTTTTTTTTTTCTTTTATATTCATTCTAGAGTTGAATGATTTTGTAAGAAAACAATTTGATGTTGGTAACTGTATACTTATTATCTAATTATCATTTAATTATGTAGCATTATTAATAATAATGCAAGAACAATGTGATGGAATTCTCTATGGAATATTGGTTTTAAATAATCCCAACTATGACCTATTGGTAAATATCAGTTTAACTTTACACTTGCCTGCTGACCGTCCCAACTATTGATGTATTTGTTTTTAACGGGCCGCGACTAATGGATGTTAACTCTGTTAGTGATTTGCTGACATGGACCTTCTTCTCCGGTCGGAAACTTGCCGGAAACCTGCAACTTGCCTCCATTTTCCCTAATATTGTCACACCGTCTCCCTCTCTCTTCAAAAGACATCGGAAATTAGAAAATAAAGTAGATTTCATCTTCTTTCATGGCCAATCCCTATATACCAAATCCGATTTTATTTTCAAAAATTTGAAATCAATGTTACACGATTTACAAAATAAGCATAGGGCTTTTGTTAAGAGGATAAAAACGAGTCGAATGATGTGTCAATTACCTCGAATGGTGCACGATTAACGAGGGTGGACTTCGCCGGAGACAACAACGGCGGCAAGTCGGTTAGGTTTCGAATGAGGGGAAAGATAGAGAGAGATGGTGTAACGATATTAGGGAGAATGGAGGCGAGTTGCAGGTTTCGGCCGGCAAGCTTCCGGCCGGAGAAGAAGGTCCACGTCAGCAAATCACTAACGGAGTTAACATCCGTTAGTCGCGGCCCGTTAAAAACAAATACATCAATAGTTGGGACGGTCAGCAGGCAAGTGTAAAGTTGGGACTAATATTTACCAATAGGCCATAGTTGGGATTATTTAAAACCAATATTCCATTCTCTATTGATGATTAATGTAGATTTGTATGATTAATATTGAATCGAGAGTAATGTAATTGACGCGAAATTGTAAAACAAGTTTACAGTATGTAAACTTTAATTGGTGGAGTGTGTCTGTCTACGTTGCAGTGACGTGTCAAATTGATCGGTTTTTAAATTGAACTTCCTATTGTATCCTTACAACATGCGTAGCCGATGGACTTTAACTAACAAAAGGTGTTATCAAGTTACTGCAACGTAGGCGGATGAGCATTCATTAACTAAAACAATAAACGTATGTAATGGTTTAACCATGTTATGTAGTTTTTTTTTATTAAAATATGATAGATGAGTGGAATTGGTTAAAAAGAAAAAGTATTTGTTCCTAACGGTTCGGTCTCAACTATCATCTTTTGGTCACTACCGGTCCCAACTAAGGAATTGGCTGTTGACGGTCCCAACTTTTAACGTATTTGTTCCTAACGGTCTGGGACTAACAGAATCCTAACGTCGTTAGTCTCAAGTGGCCGGAAAAACGTTTTTGACCGGAACACTCAATTTTTTTCCCCGAAAACTGAACATTTTCGTCCCAAACATCTTGGTAACTTTGTATCGGACCTTTACCTTTTTTCTAGTAAAAGCCCCAATTATTGAGGTTGCTGGAAACCTTAGAACCATCGTCGGAATCGATTGATGGTGCTCAATTGTGGTAGTTGGTTGGCGGTGAGTCAATTGGTGATGATTGCGGTGTTCAGGTGGTGTTTTCCGGCAACAAATTTGACTTTTCCAGCCAAAAACGTTTTTCCGACGACCTGAAACTAACGGCGTTAGGATTCTGTTAGTCACGGACCATTAGGAACAAATACGTTAAAAGTTGGGACCGTTAGTAGCCAATTCATTAGTTGGGACTGGCAGTGACCAAAAGGCAATAGTTGGGATTAATAAAAACTAATATACCATAAAATATGATAGATGAGTGGAATTGGTAAAAAAAAAAAATTGTGGCCCCACCCATCCCCCCCCCCCCCTCGGGCGCCTCCTTTTTGGCTCCCCTCTCCCTCCCCACGTAAAGGTGTTTGGCGCCGGCTTGGGTTAATGCTTACTACATGTGATCTGAGAAAACCAAAGGGATTGTAGTCTAGCGATATCAAGGCGATAATCTCTATGTAGTCTAGCGATATCAAGGCGAAAATCTCTAAGTAGTAGATGGTTTTAGTCTGCAATGAACAAAGGTATGCATATAGTAGTTTACCTTGTATGTGAGTTAGCCGATCTACTTGAAAACACAAGTAAACCGAACCATTCCGTTAGTAGAACCAAATCTATCTTACAATTTTTTCACTTAATCGTTTACCCATTCCTTCACTTTTAACTGATCTTCTAGCAATTATTCTAAAAACCAAGTAACATACCAAATTAAGTTGGGTTGGAATGGTTGAATAAGGTTGTCATTTGAGAATGCCCAGCAAAAATAATGTACAATAACAATATTAAATAACTAACGGATCATTTCAACATAAGAAACACATTCCCATGGCATGGGCTATATATATTTATTTTCTAAAATCAAACTTATATAAAAACTAGCAAGAAGTTAGAAAAGAAAACATACAAAACAAATCCAATATGGTGTAGTGGTAGGAAGCTTGGGTTTTTCAATGGAGACTCAAGTTCAATTCCTACTTACAACACTTTGGGGGGGTATGGGTGGCTCTATGAAGAAGACTGAGGTATGGGTGGCTCTATGAAGAAGACTGAGATCTTTGTGATTTTCAGTTCGATCATGAAGGCAACCGGGTTTTACCATCAATGGGCCTTTGGGCGGTGGGTTTTCCCCAGAATTGGAGATAACTTGGAGGCGCTTAAGGGCTCCGTACGGCTGGGTTGGGCCAGCTGGCGGTGGCCTTTTGTCATTGGGTCACCTCGTACAAAGTACCTAGGCATTATATGTTTGCTGGCCGTTCAAAAAAAAAAAAGAAACAAAAAAATTCCTTAGGAAAATTAATAAAACCAAAACTACATAATTCCTTCAAATCCAAGTTCAGGAGTTTGACCCGGTTTTTGCCTAATTAGTAACTGTTGATTTAATCATTTTTCTCAATTTTCTTGCCTAATTACTATTTGGTAAATTAATAGCCATAATTTATTAGCAAATCAAAATAAATAAATCTATTCTAATCTAATCTAACTAATATATTAAAGCAACATAGTTTTATCCACATGTCCTTCACCTAGGTTGTCTACATAGATTTTCATGTCACCAACCTTCCATAAATTTAATTTCCACATATTCACAATAAAATTTTAATCAATGATATTGGCTTTTATATTTTTGTAACTTATTAATGTAATTATGATATTAATTATTCTAATTATTGTTAGAATTAAAAAACCTTATTAAATTTACTATGTTTAAATTGTGCATCGTTTCTTCTTTAAAAGGCACATGCTTCGTTCAAAAATCATAACGCTCCCCATCGTTAGTAACCAGATTCTTCGCCCCATCTATAACCGGTTCTTCATGATTTGTCGGTTTCATAATCCAAACAACATTAAATATGTTCATTGTTTGCAATTATCATGTATGATTTATATTTTAGTGTTTAATCAATTTTTGTGAAGAACAACATCAAATTGATTCACTGTTATTGGATTTAGGGTTTAACCGCATGATTTTTTATACTAACGGTTAATAGATTTGATATTTAATCTATTCCTATTAATCGATTTATATTTTAATCTATTTAGGGTTTAAAGTCTGATTTTTTTTAAATTATCAGTTAATCGATATGATGTTTAATATGTTTGTTACTTAAAATTATGTTTATATATTGTGATTTTTTGTTCATAATACGCCTTTTTCCAAATTTCACTAATATTAACTTATTTTTATGACCTATCAATTTATTTTTCCAAGTTTCACTAATATATTAAGTTTCACAACCTTACAAAAATTGTTATTTTTAATTAAAACAATCTTACAAAAAAAAAATTAAATAAATCTTATAAAATGCACACCGGGAATTTTTTTTAATGGGGATGGATCCCCGGCAAACATTTCAATAAAAATAAAAGAAAAGAAAATGGGTTTATTAAAACAGTTTCTAAATTAGTCAAATTGGTTTATTATTATAGTTAGATGTCTAATTTTTTGTAGTTTCAAAAATCAAGCCCTGGGTTTTTATTAGAAATTATATGCTGCATTTACAGGCTTATTTATAGGGTTTTGTTTATAGGATGCATATTGCATTATATTGAATTCGATTTATTGTATTTGTTATTTAATTAAAACGGTTTCTGAACTTACGGTGTTTATAAAAAATAAACATCTCCATATGTAGTATATAACATCTGCCCATAGATGCATTCTCCACATTAAAACAATCTTCTGCCTTTGAAGCTTTTACAAAGTAAGTTCTTCAATTGTTAATTATAAATTTTATATTTAAACGAATTATTTCAGTAAATCGTTTGATTTAAAACAGATTACAATGGAGATTCAAAGCTTTACAATGTTAGATGAAATTGATGTTCTAAAAACATCTCCATCCACAATTAAGGTTAAAGTTTTAAGAGTATGGACCGTCAAGGATAATAAACACTCCAAACGAGGACTTCTTAATGGAGATGGTCCTCATGGATCAATCTGCAAGTTTTTTTTATTGTTTTATATTTTCCTTTCTCTATACTACTCTTTTCATTAATTATCTACACATGTTTCTTCTTCTTCTTCTTCTTCTTCTTATTATTATTATTATTATTATTATTATTATTATTATTTCATGACAGGAGAATCGAATGCAAGCTACGGTTTTTAAACCCGATATTTTTTGTTTCAAAAGGTTTTTGTACGAAAACTCTACACATGTGAAAATATAAGTTTAAACCTGGTGTGTATTTGTAAGCTTAGTTTTCAAATAATATTACCAAATCTGTTACTAATGTGTTTTTTATTTTTTTCAGGTATAATGGTTCATTTATGTTATATTATTCCTTATTTACTGAATTATTTATTTATAAAGTATTTTCTTTTTATGTTATAGACATAGTAGTTAACATCTTTTGTAATATCTGCTGATAAAAAACTTATGTCAAATATTTGTGTTGATTGAATATGTTTTTTACATCTTATATTGTTTCTTGATATGTTTTTCACCCGTGTGTAACACGGGTTATTATCCTAGTAAATAAATAAATCCCGATAATAAAATAATTACTAACCATCCTACAATTATCTTTTCCATTTTTATAACTAAATAATCTAAAGACTTAATTGCAGTTTTGGTCCTCGTGGTGAAAACCAAAACACAAGACTCATTCTGTGGTTTAGGGGTGTTCACGGTCCGGTTTTGATGGTTTTTAGGTTAAACCGTGAGCCAAACCGTTAGTAACGGTTTTTATTATCGAAAACCAAAACCGAACCGTTGAAAATTAAAACCGAACCAAACCGAACCGTTACTAACGGTTTGGTTCTGGTTTGGTTTTACGGTTTGGGATTGCCAAGCCTTTAGAAAATATGAAATTAAAAGCTTATTCAAAATGGACTTAATGTATAGAAGTAGAAGAACAATATATAAATGTGTATGCATATGTTAACAGGTAGATGGAGTTTTGGAATTAATAAGCGAAATGATATTAATGTTTGGATGTTACATTACTGTGAAAACAGTGAAAGTATATGCAGAAATGGTATTAACAAATTTCTATATTAACCTGGAAGTAGATTAAAAAAGTTCATGGAATATAGGATTAGATAAGATTGGAAGCCCATAAATACTTCTATTGAAAGCTTCAACACATATTCTAAAATATTGTTATATATAATATATATATATATATAAGACTAAAATATATAGTGTCAAATCTTACGGGGTCCGGTTCGGTTTTATACGGCCGGTTTCTGGTATAAACTGTAAACCAAACCGTTCGCTACGGTTTGAAATTTTTGAAACCGACCGACCAGAAGCTAAAGAAAAACCGACCGTGAAACCAAACCAATAACCGGTTTGGACGGTTTCACGGTTTGAAACCGAACCGTGAACACCCCTACTTTGGTTGTTTTTTCACATGTATAACCCATGTGGTGGTCATTTTTTTTTTTGCAATTGGAACCACCATCAACTAATGACGTGCAAAAATTGCTGCAATTACAGTTTTACCGTTGTTAGATTATTATTATTATTATTATTATTAAGTTTAATCAAAGGGTTTTTAGATTACGAGTTAATGGTCATTTTCGTCCCTGTGGTTTGCTACTTTCGCCACTTCAGTCCAAAGTTTGAAATTTTGTCAATTTAGTCCTTATAGTTTTAAACAGTAGCCAATCACGTCCCTTCGTCTAACGGCATCCAACTATGCCGTTAGTTTAGGGGGTATTTTTGTCTTTCTCCTGTTTATTTTTAGTTAATGGTCATTTTCGTCCATGTGGTTTAATACTTTTGCTACTTTAGTCCAAAGTTTAAAATTTTGTCAATTTTATGTTTATTTTAATTCATTTTTTTTGTTTTGCCACTTCAGTCCATGATTGAATTTATTGGTAAAGTGGTCAGGATAATTACCTAAAACTGAACTATACCGAAAAAACTAAAATCGTTTTTCTTATTAATTCATAATAGTTAGGGTATTAACATATCATAGCAAACATCTGGGTCGAAATCAACATCAGGAGGTCGAATATCTCGCATTTTCATGTTTGCTCAAGAAATCGATGCACTAAATCGCATGTGTGTTCTTCAAATCGTGGTGTTGTTCTTGAATTCGTCGAATTCAACCCTAGATTTGAAGAATTCAAGAACAACACCATGATTTGAAGAACACACATGCGATCTAGTGTATCGATTTCTTGAGCAAACATGGAAATGCGGGATATTCGACCTCCTGATGTTGATTTCGACCCAGATGTTTGCTAAGATATGTTAATCTCTAAACCCTACCTATTATGCATTAATTAGAGAAACAATTTTAGTTTTTTCGGTATAGTTCGGTTTTAGGGAATTACCTTGACCATTTTACCAATAAATTCCACCATAGGGTCTGGGAGAATTTAGGAAATGTCTAGAAACTAAATGCGAGAGGGGTATGATTATTGTTGTCGATAGAGTAAATGTAGACCTGTTTTGGTCAATACTCGATGGTTTTGGGCTTGGATTATACTCTTAGGGGTTATAGACAAAAAAAAAAGAAAAAAGGAAAAAAAAACTGAACTAAATTAAACATAAAATTGACAAAATTTTAAACTTTGGACTAAAGTAGCAAAAGTATCAAACCACATAGACGAAAATGACCATTAACTAAAAGTAAACAGGAGAAAGACAAAAATGCCCCTTAAACTAACGGCATAGTTGGGTTCCGTTAGATGGGGGACGCGATTGGCTAATGTTTAAAACTATAAGGACTATTTTGTCACACCCGGCCCTGAGCGGCGGAAGCAGCCGGGCGCGCGCGAGTGGGAATTGATACTTAAGCACGGGCCATTGCAAACATTCCAAGTAAGATTTTCATTGCGCATGAAAAGTTTAATACAAATACATTACATTGTTTAAAAATTACATAAAAACATCCAAGTATAAAAATTGTTGAAGATTTCTACGCCATATCCCCATGCGCGGCGGGAACAACCACGCGCATCGAAGGGATAGAACTAAAATCTTCCAAAAAGCTAGTTTAGATGTTCAGCGTGAGGTGCTCTAAGTGTGACTCCATGCGCTACCTAGTTATCTCCTGAAAGACACGTAAAAACATTTGAATCAGTATAAACTGAGTGAGTTCACAAGTCTTAGTAACTTGATAAATCGTATTGCATCATAATCTTGATACAAATCATTCTGAAACATAATTCTGATAGCATCATTAAAACACATGCTTGGTAAAACATAGTTATATCAACATATTCTGATCAAATCGTTCCGCGGGTTACGCGCGAACATTTCTGGGAACTGTGCTCGTCTATGCAAAGTGGCGCTGCCACTACGAGCTAAAATAAGTAATACCGTCCCGCGGGTTACGCGCGAACGTTTCAGGAACATGTGCTCGTCCATGCAAAGTGGCGCTGCCACTACGAGCTAAAATAATAATTCCGTCCCGCGGGTTACGCGCGGACGTTGTGCCGGAAAACAAGGCGCTCGTCCATGCAAAGAGGCGCGACCCCTACGAGCGGGTTCAATCCCATAGTACTGCCCCATGACCATACTAGGCACTCGTCCATGCAAAGAGGTGCGACCCCTACGAGTGGGTGGATCAAACCAGCAGTCCCTACCCTTAGAGTTCCAATGGTAAAGTGATCACTTACTCGAGTTCTAGCGCACATACATCGAAAACCTTAGATAACCGTTTGCATTACTCATCATGAAACATAACTTAAACACATAATCGCTTGCATAGCTTGTAAGTATACCATGATAAAACATTATTTAAGTACGTGTCCCTCGCCCCGAAAACAGTTTAAAAATAGTGAAAACAGTGAAAATAGGGGCTGTGAGACTCACCTGTGGTTCTTGTTAAGGGATTAATCGAGATTCGGGTTTTCTTGGTGTTGGCCTCGGAATTGAAGGTCTAGAATACGATTAAATAACAAGAAGTATATATATTAAGATCAAGAAATAGGAGAATATAAGGGTTGGAAAGTAGATCTCAAGGTTATAACCTCGGCTTACCTAGTAACTGGAACGGAATCGAAAATAACGGATGCTCGGGAGATGATTAGTGCAAGTTTGCAGTTCTTTGGAGTGTGTTTTGAGTGATAACTTAGGTTACATATTTATAGGCAAACTCAAGGGAACACAATCCCTTGCTTTAGGGGATTGAAATCTTTTCATATCTAGGGGTAATGATGATAAAGTATGGAAATTATTATTGTTTATTGTTTACTTAAAAGTGGAGGAGTGTACAAAAGATCTTGATTTGATTTGGACAGGACATGCAGGTCTGGGGTTGGTGAGAATAGGGTGGCTGACAGTTGACTTTTCATGTTACAGTGTGCTTTTTCAGGTACTTTTGTCAGTGTACAGTAAAAAGTGGAAAAATCCCTGAAACACGCTACTGTTTCCTTTTGGGCGGGAGTAATCTCCTTATGTCTGGAGAATAGACTAAGTGTTCTGTGCGCATCACTTTGTGCGCATAGCTTTCTGCGTGTAGGACATTTCTTTGCTGCGGGTAGGTGCGTAACCTTCTCGCAGTTGGGGATATTGAGTTTCATTTGTAGATTCTCCAGGTGGTCTTGGTATTTCAACATAGTGATCAGTCATGTTGAAGTCAATTCCATCTTGGAGCTTCAGACAAACTAGCTCTCAATGTTCCCCGCCATGCGGGGAGGTTAGTTCCCTTCCGCACGCGCATAAACGATTTAGGATGCACCCGCCTTAGCATCATGCGGGATGGTCAACCCATAGACAACATAACGTTAAGTTACATGAAAACATAAAGCCAAAACATTCACGCATGGCGCATATAACATATGCTCACGCTGGTTCTTAACATGGTGCGCTCGCGCAGGGCGCACATAACAAATGCACGCGCTGACTAACATGGCGCGCTCGCGCAGGGCGCACATAACAAATGCACGCGCTGACTAACATGGCGCGCTCGCGCAGGGCGCACATAACAAATGCACGCGCTGACTAACATGGCGCGCTCGCGCAGGGCGCACATAACAAATGCACGCGCTTAATATTTACAATCACCTAATTATTAGGTTGATTACTTAGTTTAAGGGATTGGGAATTTACCGGGTGTCACATTCTCCCCTCGTTAAACGAATTTCGTCCCGAAATTTAGGAGACGTTGCTGGCAGAAGCCATGTTCTGAAAGAGGTGTGGGTATTTCTTGCGCATTTGGTCTTCTCTTTCCCAAGTGAATTCAGGCCCATGCCTCGAGTTCCATTGAACCTTTACTAACTTGATTTTGCTCCTGCGTAACTTTTGTTCTTTCCAATCGGTTACTGCTATAGGTTCTTCTATGAAGTGCAGCTGTTTGTCGATGTGAATCTCTTCCATCGGCAAAATCAACGTTTCGTCAGATAAGCACTTTTTGAGGTTGGACACATGAAACGTATCATGAACTCCACTGAGTTCGGCGGGTAAACAGAGTTTATAAGCAACCGGACCGATCCTTTCCAGGATCTCGAATGGTCCAATGAAGCGCGGATTCAACTTTCCTCGCTTGCCGAAACGGGGGACTCCTTTCCATGGAGAGACTTTCAAAAGTACTTTATCCCCTACTTGAAATTCCAATGGTTTCCTTCGCACATCTGCGTAGCTCTTCTGTCTGTCGCGCGCTGTCTTAAGGCGATCCCTTATCTGAAAAATCTTGTCCGTTGATTCTTGGATCAATTCTGGACCAGTCATTTGCTTGTCACCTACTTCAGCCCAGCACAGTGGGGATCTACACTTGCGCCCATACAAAGCTTCGAACGGCGCAGCCTTAATGCTTGTGTGATAACTGTTGTTGTAAGAAAATTCAACCAATGGGAGATGAGTATCCCAGCTACCTTCGAAATCGATTGCGCACGCGCGTAGCATATCTTCCAATGTCTGGATTGTTCGCTCGCTTTGCCCATCCGTTTGAGGATGATATGCCGTACTCATGTCAAGACGAGTACCTAAAGCCCCGTGTAACGATCTCCAAAACCTTGACGTGAACCGACTATCTCTATCAGAAATGATGGACACTGGGACTCCATGTTTTGAAACTACTTCTCGAATATACAGTCGGGCTAACTTTTCCATCTTATCGGTTTCCTTGATCGGCAGGAAGTGCGCTGACTTAGTTAGCCGATCCACAATAACCCATATTGTGTCATAACCCCCAGGTGTCCTTGGCAGTTTGGTGATGAAGTCCATAGAGATTTGTTCCCACTTCCACATGGGAATTTCTGGCTGTTGAAGCAACCCTGATGGTTTCTGGTATTCAGCCTTTACCTTCGAACACGTCAGGCACTTACTGACATACGTCGCGATGGCGCCTTTAAGATTGGGCCACCAATACAGCGTTTTAACATCTTGGTACATCTTGTCTGCGCCAGGATGTACGGAATACCGCGTCTTGTGAGCTTCGTTCAATACCTGCTCGCGCAATCCTCCCTTGAGAGGGACCCATATGCGGTTAGCGAAATATAGATTGCCGTTCTCTTTAAGTTCTAAATTCTTAACCATACCCCCAAGGCATTCGTTTTTAACAAACTCTGGTTTCAAGGCTTCTTGCTGAGCGTCTCGGATGCGGGTAGAGAGATCTGCGTGAATGGTCAACCTTAGAGCCTTGACTCGTAGCGTTTTTATTCGCTCCTTCCTACTTAGCGCGTCTGCTACCACATTCGCCTTTCCAGGGTGGTACTTAATTTCACAATCATAATCGTTCAACAACTCCACCCATCTTCGTTGCCTCATGTTTAAATCCTTTTGATCAAATATATGTTGAAGGCTCTTGTGATCCGTAAAGATTATACACTTTGTACCATAGAGGTAATGGCGCCAAATCTTTAGCGCGAAGACAACCGCTCCAAGTTCTAAATCATGCGTTGTGTAGTTCTTTTCATTGGTCTTGAGTTGGCGTGAGGCATACGCTATGACTTTGTCTCGTTGCATAAGGACACATCCAAGTCCCTGATGTGAAGCGTCGCAGTAAACAACAATGTCATCCATCCCCTCGGGCAAAGACAAAATTGGCGCACTACATAACTTCTGTTTCAACATTTGAAATGCTGTTTCCTGATTTTCGCCCCAAACAAACTTCTTGTCTTTCTGAGTTAGCGCGGTCAGGGGTAGAGCTATCTTGGAGAAGTTCTCAATGAAGCGTCGGTAGTAGCCAGCTAGTCCTAGGAATTGCCTCACCTCAGTTGGGGTTTTTGGCGCTTCCCAGTTTTCGATGGCCTTGACTTTGGAAGGATCAACGTGAATTCCTTTCTCGTTTACAACGTGACCGAGAAAGTGAACTTCTCTAAGCCAAAACTCGCACTTGGAAAACTTCGCATACAACTTTTCTTTCTTCAACAATTCCAAAATCAATCTCAGGTGTTGCTCATGCTCGGCCTTGGTCCGTGAGTAAATCAGAATATCATCTATAAACACAATCACAAACTTGTCCAAGTATGGTTTGCACACGCGGTTCATCAGATCCATGAACACAGCTGGCGCATTAGTTAGCCCGAAAGGCATCACTAAGAACTCATAATGGCCGTATCTAGTTCGGAAGGCTGTTTTCGGCACATCTTTCTCATGGACCCTAAGTTGGTGGTATCCTGACCGTAGATCTATCTTCGAATAATAACTGGATCCCTGCAACTGGTCAAATAAGTCGTCAATCCTCGGTAAGGGGTACCGATTCTTGACTGTCAGCTTGTTCAGCTCCCTGTAGTCAATACACATTCTGAACGAACCATCCTTCTTCTTAACAAACAGTACTGGAGCTCCCCAAGGTGAAAAGCTTGGGCGTATGAAACCCTTATCCAATAGTTCCTGTAACTGATTGGATAGCTCTTGCATCTCAGATGGAGCTAGTCGATAAGGCGCTCGAGCTACTGGCGCAGCTCCTGGGACTAAATCAATACGAAACTCGACTTGTCGCGGCGGCGGTAATCCGGGCAAATCTTCAGGAAAAACTTCTGGAAATTCGCGCACTACTGGTAAGTCTTCAATTCTTCGCTCATCTCCTTTCTTCTCTACGACATGCGCCAGGAAGGCGTAGCACCCTTTCCTTAGGCACTTTCGCGCCTTTAGGCACGAAATCAGTTTCGTCGCAACTCCCCTTCTTTCCCCTTGAATTACCAAGGTTTCTCCGTTCAACAGTGGGATCCGAACCTGCTTCTCATGGCAAATAACTTCCGCGCGGTTCTCGACTAACCAATCCATACCTACCACAATGTCAAAACTTCCCAAGTCTATTGGCAACAAGTTAATATTGAACCCGTGACCTCCCATGACTATAACACATTGTTCAGTTCTTTCGTTCGCGCATAACTGCCTACCATTGGCTAGTTCTATAGTATAAGGCGTGTCTAGCCTACTGGTTGCTAGGCCTAGGGAGTCTTTAAACTCAGCGGATATAAAACTTAGGTCAGCGCCAGTATCAAATAAGACAGATGCAAAATGTCCGTTAAGCAAAAACGTACCGGTTACCACATTCGGCTCTTCTTTAGCTTCGCCTGCGCCGATCACAAAAGCTCTCCCGCGAGCTTGGTTCCCCTTTTGCGGGCAATCCCGACTAAAATGCCCTGGCTTCCCGCATGCGTAGCAGTTGTCGCTTGCTCCAGCTTCTCTGATACGGCAATTCATCGTCTTGTGCCCTGGTCTGCCACATTTGGCACATTCGATTCTTGCGCATTCACCCTCGTGGTGATACTTGCATTTGTTGCACCATGGGCGAGGCCCGCTGTATCCTTTCCGTGGTGGCTCCGCGGCCTGAATCGCGTAAACCCTTGCGCTTTCCTGCTTCTTGAACGGTGGCTGCTTGGAGTCGGACCCTCGGTGGTGAGAGTTCCATTTCCTCTTGGGATCAGAGGTTCGCTGCTCGATTCCGCGCGTAGTCAACATACCCGCACGGATCGTATCCCTTGTAAGGGTAATGGCCCGCGCTACCGCCTCATCAAAGGTTGGAGGCGCTGCGGCGTTGAGCGGAACCCTAACAACAGGAGGTAACCCAAAAATATACCTCTCGATCTTCTTTTCCTCCGTGTTTGCCATGTCTGGCACCAACTGGCAAAGTTCGTTGAACCGGTTGTTGTAGGCGTCGATATCCGTTCCTACCATGGTGTGGTTCCAGAATTCCTGTTGTAGACTCTGGATTTCTGCGCGAGAGCAGAACTTTCTCATCATCATCTCCTTCAGTTCCTCCCAGGTCTTGTGGAGAGCAACTTCTCGCCCCAATGTTTTCGTTTGAAGCTTCCACCAAGACGAAGCTGCCTCTTGGAACATGCAGGTCGCGTAAAGGACCTTCTGGTTCTCACTACATCCGCTAATGGAGAGAACTGTCTCCATCTTGTCAATCCAGTTGTAGAGCCCAATGGCCCCTTCGGTTCCCTTGAATGGCCAAGGCTTACAGGCCATGAATGTCTTATAGGAGCATCCTTTGTCCAAGGCTCCTGATTCGGGTTCTGGGGTCTCATTCTGACGACCCTGACTTGATTCGGCCTTGCTGGCCTCATGTGTTGCGATCGCTTGCGCGATTATTTCCGCGAGTTCCTCGGGTGTCATGGTAATTCCTTTGGCTTTAGTTGGAGGCATTCTCGCTTTAAAAGAGTGAAAATATCAGACTTAGCGCATGTACTCTGAGCACATAATGTTATCATTATTTTACTAGACACTGTGACCCGTGTTCCTAAGTGTGTGTATAGTTTCTTTTGAAAATATTTTCTTTGAAAAATATTTCATGCGATTCCCCAACGGTTATAGTCTAGGTTAAAACTTCTTTTCCTAGTTCGCTATAACCAGTGCTCTGATACCAATCTGTCACACCCGGCCCTGAGCGGCGGAAGCAGCCGGGCGCGCGCGAGTGGGAATTGATACTTAAGCACGGGCCATTGCAAACATTCCAAGTAAGATTTTCATTGCGCATGAAAAGTTTAATACAAATACATTACATTGTTTAAAAATTACATAAAAACATCCAAGTATAAAAATTGTTGAAGATTTCTACGCCATATCCCCATGCGCGGCGGGAACAACCACGCGCATCGAAGGGATAGAACTAAAATCTTCCAAAAAGCTAGTTTAGATGTTCAGCGTGAGGTGCTCTAAGTGTGACTCCATGCGCTACCTAGTTATCTCCTGAAAGACACGTAAAAACATTTGAATCAGTATAAACTGAGTGAGTTCACAAGTCTTAGTAACTTGATAAATCGTATTGCATCATAATCTTGATACAAATCATTCTGAAACATAATTCTGATAGCATCATTAAAACACATGCTTGGTAAAACATAGTTATATCAACATATTCTGATCAAATCGTTCCGCGGGTTACGCGCGAACATTTCTGGGAACTGTGCTCGTCTATGCAAAGTGGCGCTGCCACTACGAGCTAAAATAAGTAATACCGTCCCGCGGGTTACGCGCGAACGTTTCAGGAACATGTGCTCGTCCATGCAAAGTGGCGCTGCCACTACGAGCTAAAATAATAATTCCGTCCCGCGGGTTACGCGCGGACGTTGTGCCGGAAAACAAGGCGCTCGTCCATGCAAAGAGGCGCGACCCCTACGAGCGGGTTCAATCCCATAGTACTGCCCCATGACCATACTAGGCACTCGTCCATGCAAAGAGGTGCGACCCCTACGAGTGGGTGGATCAAACCAGCAGTCCCTACCCTTAGAGTTCCAATGGTAAAGTGATCACTTACTCGAGTTCTAGCGCACATACATCGAAAACCTTAGATAACCGTTTGCATTACTCATCATGAAACATAACTTAAACACATAATCGCTTGCATAGCTTGTAAGTATACCATGATAAAACATTATTTAAGTACGTGTCCCTCGCCCCGAAAACAGTTTAAAAATAGTGAAAACAGTGAAAATAGGGGCTGTGAGACTCACCTGTGGTTCTTGTTAAGGGATTAATCGAGATTCGGGTTTTCTTGGTGTTGGCCTCGGAATTGAAGGTCTAGAATACGATTAAATAACAAGAAGTATATATATTAAGATCAAGAAATAGGAGAATATAAGGGTTGGAAAGTAGATCTCAAGGTTATAACCTCGGCTTACCTAGTAACTGGAACGGAATCGAAAATAACGGATGCTCGGGAGATGATTAGTGCAAGTTTGCAGTTCTTTGGAGTGTGTTTTGAGTGATAACTTAGGTTACATATTTATAGGCAAACTCAAGGGAACACAATCCCTTGCTTTAGGGGATTGAAATCTTTTCATATCTAGGGGTAATGATGATAAAGTATGGAAATTATTATTGTTTATTGTTTACTTAAAAGTGGAGGAGTGTACAAAAGATCTTGATTTGATTTGGACAGGACATGCAGGTCTGGGGTTGGTGAGAATAGGGTGGCTGACAGTTGACTTTTCATGTTACAGTGTGCTTTTTCAGGTACTTTTGTCAGTGTACAGTAAAAAGTGGAAAAATCCCTGAAACACGCTACTGTTTCCTTTTGGGCGGGAGTAATCTCCTTATGTCTGGAGAATAGACTAAGTGTTCTGTGCGCATCACTTTGTGCGCATAGCTTTCTGCGTGTAGGACATTTCTTTGCTGCGGGTAGGTGCGTAACCTTCTCGCAGTTGGGGATATTGAGTTTCATTTGTAGATTCTCCAGGTGGTCTTGGTATTTCAACATAGTGATCAGTCATGTTGAAGTCAATTCCATCTTGGAGCTTCAGACAAACTAGCTCTCAATGTTCCCGCCATGCGGGGAGGTTAGTTCCCTTCCGCACGCGCATAAACGATTTAGGATGCACCCGCCTTAGCATCATGCGGGATGGTCAACCCATAGACAACATAACGTTAAGTTACATGAAAACATAAAGCCAAAACATTCACGCATGGCGCATATAACATATGCTCACGCTGGTTCTTAACATGGTGCGCTCGCGCAGGGCGCACATAACAAATGCACGCGCTGACTAACATGGCGCGCTCGCGCAGGGCGCACATAACAAATGCACGCGCTGACTAACATGGCGCGCTCGCGCAGGGCGCACATAACAAATGCACGCGCTTAATATTTACAATCACCTAATTATTAGGTTGATTACTTAGTTTAAGGGATTGGGAATTTACCGGGTGTCACATATTTTGACAAGATTTCAAACTTTGGACTGAAGTGGCGAAAGTAAAAAACTACACGGACGCGAAAATGACCATTAACTCTTAGATTAAACTTGATCAATTCTTCAACCAAATTTTCTTATCTTCGGTACGACCATTTTCTTTAATCATATTCTCAAGTCTTTTTGATAGGTATAAGGGGTGTTTGAGATTCTTTATTTTTACCTCTTTATGACTTATGGAAAAGCCATAAGGTACAACATTGTAACTTATGAAACCTCACAGTTTAAGCAATCCCAAATAACGTAAACTTTTTAAAAAGTTAATAAGTTATAAGTTGGTTAAAATAAGCAATCCCAAACACTCCCTAAAATCTTCAAGCACGGGGTCACAATTTACAATATGATGTTTTCTTGAACACCATTGATTCCTCTTTCAATGCAACAATCGGAGGAAAAACAAACAAACAAATTAGGGGTAAATTGGTACTAATTTGGCAATGGTGGTGAGGAAGACAGGTGCCCACTAACCATTTTCAAATCAAACCCGAGAATTGCAGTGGCGGTGGTGGTGTTGTTGGGTGGTGGTGGTATTTCTCCGGCAAGATTGTTGTACGCTAGCATGAGTACTCTAAGCTCCGGTAACGATGATGTAAGCTCTAGCGGGATAATGCCGGTGAGTTTGTTGTGAGTGAGATCCAAAGTAAGAAGGTTTTAAGCTCCTATAACGATACCAGAATAGCTCCGATGTACACCCCGGCTTAAGCGGAAATGCCCGAGTGTGACACACAGATTGCTCAAAACAAATGTGACACTATTAAGTGACAATATTATCATTAATTAATTTCAATATCAAACACACAAGTTGAAAAGAAATAATACAAGGAAATATAAATCCAACTAAACAGTTTGTTCATTTGTTTAAATAACTTAAGTTTAGTGTTTTCATCAAGCTTCTTCCTCTAATAACATCATATGTATCATATGTATAAAATAATGTCAACTAATTAGATAGTTGGTGAGTTCACACAGTAAATGAGTTCATTTAATAGGCATTAAATGTAAATGTTTGTAAGACTTTAAATAATCAAAAATATATATCATATTAAATCTTAATCTTAAATATATATATAAACGAACATCCTTACAATCTCTCAATAATAATTTGTGGGGAAAAAAAGCACTCTTTCAAAAAAATAATTAAAAATTATAATTAAAAAACAAAAAAACAAAAACAAAAAGGTTTCCAACATCTTCCTAGATCTAAAAAAACAATTTTGAGAAAAAAAAATATCGTGTCTTTTTATTTATCATTGTGTTTTTATTTATTTTCATCATTTATTGTGTCTTTTTTCCTTGATGTTTTATCTTTCTTTTTTCTTGATATCGTGTTATATTACTCAATATTGTGTTATATATATTTTGTTCTGTAGTGCGTTATATTTTGCGATCAATTGTTTTTTTATTATCATTGTGTTTTGTTTTTTTATTTTCGTCATTTTATCTTTTTTCTCGACATTGTGTCTTTTTTTAACGAGAACGACGGGGAAACATTTTAGTTTTTTAATTCTGTTATTTTTATTTTGAGTTATAATATTTTTTTAAGATTTTTTTTTACTACAAATCATTTTCATACTTCTTATTTATGTCTTATTTTGAATTTTAACATTTTTCCATTGTTTTTGAAGTATGTTTATTATTTTCTTTTAAAGCTAAAAGAAGTTATAAATTAATTAAAAAGTAAATGAGTTCATTTAATAGGCATTAAATGTTACTGTTTGTAAGACTTTAAATAATAAAAATATATATCATATTAAATCTTAATTTTAAACGAAACATCCCTACGTTTCCTCATGAATAATTTGTGGGGAAAAAAAAGCACCCTTTCAAAAAATTAATTAAAAATTATAACTAAAAAACAAAAAAACAAAAAGGTTTCCAACGTCTTCCTAGTTCTAAAAAAACAATTTTGAGAAAAAAAATATCATAACATTTTATTTATCATTGTATTTTTTTATTTATTTTCGTCATTGATTGTGTCCTTTTTTCCTTGATGTTTTATCCTTATTTTTCTTGATATTGTGTTATATTACTCAATATTTTGTTATATTTTGTTCGGTATTGCGTTGTATTTTGCGATCAATTGTGTCTTTTAATTATCATTGTGTTTTGTTATTTATTTTTGTCATTGTATCTTTTTTCTCGATATTATGTATTTTTTTTAACGAGAACAACGGGGAAACATTTTAGTTTTTTTAATATTTTTATTTTTAGTTTGAGTTATGCTATTTTTAAAATTTTTAAAGGTTTTTTACTACAAATCTTTTTCACACTTCTTATTTATGTCTTCTTTTGAATTTTAACATTTTCCATTGTTTTTGAAGTATGTTTATTATTTTGTTTTATAGTTAAAAGAAGTTATAAATTAATTAAAAAGTATATGAATTCATTTAATAGGCATTAAATGTAAATGTTTGTAAGATTTTAAATAATCAAAAATATATATTATATTAAATCTTAATCTTAAATATATATAAAAAACATCCCTACATTCTCTCAAGAATAATTTGTGAGGAAAAAAGCACTCTTTCAAAAAAGTAATTAAAAATTATAACTAAAAAAACAAAAAAACAAAAACAAAAGGGTTCTAACGTCTTCCTAGTTCTAAACAAAAAAATTTGAGAAAAAAAATATCATGTCATTTTATTTATCATTGTGTTTTTTATTTATTTTTGGCATTGATTGTGTCTTTTTTCCTTGATGTTTTATCTTTCTTTTTTCTTGATATTGTGTTATATTACTCAATATTGTGTTATATTTTGTTTGATACTGCGTTGTATTTTGTGATCAATTGTGTCTTTTTGTTATCATTATGTTTTGTTTTTTATTTTCGTCATTGTCTCTTTTTTCTTCACATTGTGTATTTTTTTAATGAAAACGACGGGGAAACATTTTAGTTTTTTTAATATTTTTATTTTTAGTTTGAGTTATGATATTTTTAAATTTTTTAAAGGTTTTTTACTACAAATCTTTTTCACACTTCTTATTTATGTCTTCTTTTGAATTTTAACATTTTTCATTGTTTTTTAAGTATGTTTATTATTTTGTTTTAAAGTTAAAAGAAGTTATAAATTAATTAAAAAGCATATGAATTCATTTAATAGGCATTAAATATAAATGTTTGTAAGACTTTAAAAAAATATATATTATATTAAATTTGAATCTTAAATATATATATAAAAACATCCATACATTCTTTCAAGAATAATTTGTGGGAAAAAAGCACTTTTTCAAAAAACTAATTAAAAATTACAACTAAAAAACAAAAAAAATAAAAACAAAAAGATTTCCAACTTCTTCATTGTTCTAAAAAAACAATTTTGAGAAAAAATATCGTGTCTTTTTATTTATTATTGTGTTTTTTGTTTATTTCATTATTGATTGTATCTTTTTTCCTTGATATTTTATCTTTTTTTTCTTGATATTGTTTTATATTACTCAATATTGTGTTAAATTTTGTTTGGCATTGCGTTATATTTTGCAATCAATTGTGTCTTTTTATTATCATTGTGTTTTGTTTTTTTATTTTAGTCATTGTGTTTTTTTCTCGACATTGTGTATTTTTTTTAAACATAACGATGGGAAACATTTTAGTAATTTTGTTATTTTTATTTTAAGTTATGATATTTCTAAATTTTGAAGGTTTTTTTTACTACAAATTTTTTTCACTCTTCTTATTATGTCTTCTTTTGAATTTTAACACTTTCCTTTGTTTTGAAGTATGTTTATTATTTTGTTTTAAAGTTAAAAGAAGTTATAAATTAATTAAAAAGTAAATGAGTTCATTTAATAGGCATTAAATGTAAATGTTTGTAAGACTTTAAATAATTAAAAATATTTAATTTTAAATCGAACTATATTAATAAAAGAAAATAATTAGGATGATATGTTAATCTCACATTCATTCTTAGTTTAATCTTTATTTTCATTCATCCTACCTATCCATGGGTTATGAGTCAAAAACTATTATGGCAAATGGGTAATAGGTCAAAATAATTTTTGCAAATGAGTTATAATTTTCTTTCTAACTCTTTAATTTCTCATCTAATTTATCATACCAATCCATTGGTTATGAGTCAAAACAATTTTGAAAAATGAGTTCTAATTCCCTTCTAATTCTCTAATCTATCATCTCATTCATCATAGTTATCAATGGGTAATGGGTCATAACAATATTGACAAATGTTGTATATAACAAGATTTTTTTTTACTTTGTAAATTTAAGATTTCAGACTTCTTATTATTTATACTATATATTTTATTTTCTTTTTATCTTTAATTTTGTTTATGTCTGTTAAATAACGAAGCTTATTTATTTTTATTATTTAACAAATCTCGTGTAATATACGGGTTCAAAAGCTAGTATGTATGTATATATATATATAAACGAAACATCCCTACATTCTCTCAAGCTATCAGATTATTTTATTTGTAAACGTAGGTTTCTCATGCATTTAACCCGAATTCACGGATATGGGTCTCACCAAACCCAGATAACTATTAAATGGGTTATAACATATCATTAAATTAAAAATTAATATCACCAAATATTTGATGTGAAAATCCTATAAAATGGGGATATACTAAAAACTAGTATCCGTTTTTTTAAAGATATTATTTATAATTAAGAAACAATTTTATAGTAAAAAAAATAAGCGAGTCATGTGTCTCACCAAACCTAAATAACTTTTAAGCCGGGTTATAACATCTCATTTATTTGTGAAACCCTTTAATCATTAAATCCTAAGTATATTATTAACTTCCTTACAATAAATAAAATTAAAATTCATAAAAATATATAAATATTATAAGCAAACAATGTAAAACAACCCTGTAATACGGGAGACAAAACTAGTTAAAGTATATACTAAAACATAGTTTTGAAGTCTGTTCAAAACGTATTTATATATCTTAAAGATCTTTGGTTGCTTCATAATTCTCTCAAGCCACCTAATTGCTTTATTTATAAATAGAGGCTTCTTATGCATTTAACCCGAATTCATGGGTATGGGTCTCACCAAACCCAGATAGCCCTTAAAGGGATTATAACATCTCATTATACTAAAAAATTAATATTACCAAAGATTTGATATGAAAATTCTATAAAATATGGATGTATTAAAAATTAATATTTGGTTTTAAAAAATATATGTGTTATTTATAATTAAGAAACAATTTTATAGTAAAAAAAATAAGCAGGCCATGGTCTCACAAAACCCAGATAACTTTTAAACCGGGTTATAACATCTTATTTATTTGTGAAATCCTTCATCATTAAACCCTAAGTATGTTATTAATTTCTTATAATAAATAAAATTAAAATCCAAAAAAAATATAACTATTAGAAATGAATAATGTAAAACAAACCCCGTAACATAGAGAATAAAAAACTAGTTCTATCATATAAGTTTCAATAATTATACAATTAACCTCACAAAATTTTAATGTGGTACTGAAGAGACGTGGATCGACTCACTGGTAGACGATCTACTTTCCCCGGGTGTGATTATGATTCTTCACCGATGGTTTTTCTGGATCTGAGCTCTTCCACCTACAAAATGAACAGCACCGTCAACTTACCCCTCAGAAAGAGACAGAGGGGTCCTCTTTGGGGTAACCCTCCGGTGTGAGAATAAGTATTTTGTGGAGAAGATAATAATATGTGTCTAAGGAAATCTGGAGAGTATTGCTGAATAGCTGAATACTCTATGTGATTGTGTTACTGGATGTAACTGTCTGTGAGTGAATGTGATTGAATATGATTGAATGTGAATCAATGAGTATGTTACTGGCTGTAACTGTCTGTTGTTTGATATCTTTTCCTTGTGGAGTTGATGCTGTATTTATAGTGCTAGGGTTTCCACTGATTGGGCTCAGCCTTGTTGGCCTCCTCCAATTGCTCTGCGCCACGTGTCCTCTGGGACACCTGGTGCTTTCTCATTGGATGTAATCACGTGGTAGCACATGTGTTACGTTGAGTTGTCCACCTTTCATTTGGCAGCTGTCAACATCAGCATATTTTTATTCCTTAAAAAGATACCTTCTGGAAGATTGTCTGACGTGCACAATCAAGGTTACCCTAATCCTGATTTGGATAAGGATGAGGCTGATTATGTGTGATACGCGCCTATCCTGAGGATGCGCGAGGTCTTCTCTTTATTCTCACGCGCAGATGTTTCATGCGCAGATGTGATATGCGCCACGCGCAGACGCGCCACGCGCATATGTGATGCGTGAGCATATGTGATGCCTGAGCATCTGTGGTGCCTGGGCATATGATGCCTGAGCATGTGTGGTGCCTGGGCATATGATGCCTGAGCATATGTGATATGCGCCATGCGCATAGGTTTTGGCTTTGTTCCTTCGTAATGTCTTGACTCTTGTCTATATCTTGTGGGTTGACCCGCCTTGCTCGGTGTTGAGGCGGGTACATACCTCTTCAAGCCCCCCCAGTCTAATGTGTGTCTTGTCTCGCGCGAGCAAGGCAAGATAGATGTTAGACTTAACAGTTTGCTCTTTTAGTAGGGGTTTTGTCTTTTTCTTCTTATTACTCGTCATTGCGCGATGGTCTATCCTTTTGGTTGAAAACGAAACGTCCCTGAACATGGTTGGTTGTTGCTGACATGGGTCAGTGATGGAGACGTGTCAGACCTTTCGTGTGCTCGAGGTGCTATAGTTGCCTTTCGTGTCCCCTCACAGAGTGTCAGGAACACGTGTCGCGCTCGCATTGGTCATTCCTGCGAGTGGTGGCGTGTGAACTTTGGCAACAGCTGTATTTTTTCTTTTCGTGTCCCCTCACACAGTTGTCAGGGACACGTGTCGCGCTCGCGTTGGCTTACACCTGCGAGTGGGGGCGCGTGAAGTCCGATCAGCACCCATTTTTCTCTCTCCTGGGCCTATAAAAGCCAGCCCTTAGAGTTTTTTATCCTTCATCTTCTTGTGTATCATTCAGAGCTCTTTCTTTCTTCTGATTACCTTTGTTCTGCTTCCCAAATATCTGCTACTCAGAAACAACCCTCGTTTGTTGTCAAAGTTGTATGTCTGATAGCTCAGACAACACAATCTCCCCCATCCATTGCCGTAGAAAATCAATAGTAATGTCTACTTTGAAGAAGACCGGCAAGGGGAAGAAGGCTGCTGATGTCTCATCGGAGGAGGTAGGGAGGACCAAAGCCGTGAAGAGGTGGAATGAAATCCCCTGCAAATTGAGGCAGGCTGATATTGACAGCCTTATCGCCTCGCAGGGTTTCCTCCCTGTGTTTGGCTGCATGTTGCCTGCAGCCGGGCAAACGGCGGCGGACCCGCCTGCCGGCTATATATCCCTATATAGCCATTTTTTCACCCACTGCAACCTTCGTCTCCCGATGACAAGGTTTGTGGGTGCACTGCTCAAGTTCTATGGGATTCATATATCCCAAGTCCATCCGTTTGGACTTGTGCGCATGACTCATTTTGAGTTCATGTGCAAATCCCAGCGCGAGGAGCCCACCCCTCGGCGCTTTCAGTTTTTTTACAAGCCCAAGATCCAAGATTCTTGGTTCTCCTTTGTTCCTCGCAGTCAGAAGGTGAAGTGCTCCACTGTTTCATTCAAGAGCCTTCATGACTGGTCTGAGAGGTTCTTTTACATAAGGGCTGGTGTGATCCCCATCCATATGACCATGCGCTCGATCTCTTCTGCGCCTGCTGATGTGGGTGTCCTCAAGAACCCAACTGGTGCCTGGGTTAATAAGCTGACCACTGAACCATCCCCCGCCAAGAGCATTTGTGAGGAGGCGCTGGTGGGGGTTGGTATGAGCAAGAGGTGGGCGGACAGCGCGCTTGAGCCCGTTATCCAAGTCGACGGGTTGTGTAAGTTTATCTAATTGATTTTGTTTTTCTGCGCGAATATAATTCTTTTTGCTGATATCACTTGACTTGTTTTGTGCAGTCACCAAGGAGTATATCCACACCGCTTATGATGATCAAGTGGAGGGTGGCTCCGTCGCGCTTGGCGCTGGGGAGGTTGGTTTCCCAGATCGCTTTGATGACATGTTCATCCCTGTTGATCTGGGATTTTTGTTTGACAGCGATGCGCCTGGTAAGCCTTTGTACTTATGCATTTTTCTTTATAATACCAAATTTGGCTAACACTTCTGTTGCATGTATTGTAGATGCGCTTGAAAATTATGAGCTGGAGCTCGCGGAAGAGGAGGAGGAAGAGGAGCCGCCCCAACTGAAGCGTAAAGCTAAGGGGAAAACTGGCGCAGGGGCCAGTAAGAAACAGAAGAAGGATGATGCCCCTGTTGTTCAGGATCCTCCTTCCCAGGCGGGGGGATTTGGGAAAACCCAGGGGTTTACCACCAAGGTTTCCTTGGCTTCCCTGCCTCAAAAAGTGGGCAGACCTCCTCTCCACTTGAGGCATGGTGGCGCTACCTCCTCCCTTCGCGCTACGGAAAAGGGAAGTGGCATTGCGCCCTCGACAGGTATACTTTGCTTGTCCTTTGGTTATTATTTATGTTTCTATGAGCGCGATTCTTATAGAATTACTAATGAATCTTGTCTTGCTCGAATGTTTGTAGAGCCGGCGACAGCGCAACAAGATGCCGAGGCTGCGCCGGAGGTCGCTTCGAAGTCCCCTGTGTTACCCTCAAAGAAGGGTAGAATGGACTTCATGGCGATGTTTGCTTCGCGAACGGAGTTGCGCCAAGGTACGTATTGCGCTCTTATTTTCTGACTTTCTTTTAGATCAAGTCAGTAACCATTTGTTGTTGATTTTTTCATAGAAGCCGTAGCTGGCGTACAAGCTTCTGGCAGCACTCCTGGCGCCGGCGCCAGCGCCGTTGGCTCTGCTCCTGCTCCTGCAAGCGATGAATCTCCCCTCATCGGGATTACTAAGGAGCAGGAGGCCGTTTTGCGCGCCGACCTGGTGGCGCCGAGACCTCCCTCACCTCCTCCTGCGCACAGCCCTCTTCGCGAGACCGTTTTTGATTCTAGGTCGCAGGAGAAGAGGCCTATTTCAGAGGAGGATGAGGAGGTTCATGCTGAAGACTCCGATGGCGCCCGCGCCAGCCCTGCAGCGCCACGAGGTTTCGCGGCGGAGCCTTCTCGTGGGGCTGGCGCTGACTTTTCTGCTTCGTCCCCGCAGGTATAGTTTCTTTTTTGCTCCGCTGCGCGGACTTCCATCTTAATGTTTTGATGACTTAGACAATTTCTTTGTTTTTTGCAGGAAGCCGATCACACTTACTGCCCAAGATGGAATATAACTGAAGACAGCACCTTTCAGTCCATGGGTGTGTGTGCGGAATTCTGGGCTCATGCTGTGCCTCCATCTGAAAGGAGGTTCCAGGAGGACCGCGCTCGCGACGACCTGCTCAATGATCATATGTTTGCTGGGTCGGCCTTCATTGCTGCCTCCCAAGAGCTTCGCTCTGATTACGTTAAAGTACGTGATGCTCTTGCGGAAGCCAAGCAAGAGGCTAAGGTGTCTGCTTGGCATCTTTCTGATGCTCGCGAGAGAGCTGAAAAGCTCCAAGCCGAGCTTAGTGAGAACAGAGCCAGTGCCAACAGCGCCTTCGTGAAGTGCGGGCATGAGCTTCAGGCGGCGCGGGAGAAGCTGCAGGCGGCGGAGGCGGACGCGGCCAAGTTCGCGCGCAGGGCGCGCGACTTGGAGTTAGAGGCGAAGGCACGTGACCAAGCTCTTGTCCAGTCTATCACTGAAAAATCATCACTGGAGAGTGAGGTTGCGCGCCTGAAGAGGGAGCTGGCGGCCGCGCAGGCCGATAAAGATGAAGCCCAGGCGACGGCAGCGTCTAGCCAGGAAGCACTTGATGCTGCGCGGGCGGAGAAAGAAGAAATCTTGGCTGCAGCAGCGTCTGACAAAGAGGAGCTGAAAAAGACTAAGGAAACTGTTGAGTTATTAAACTCTCAGGTTCCTTCCCTCGAGACGTCTGTTGCTGGCCTCGCGCAGGATCGCCACTGGCTCATCTCACAGGGCATGACTCGTTGCGCTTTCGCGATGAAATATTCAGACGAGTTTCAAGCCCTTGTGATGGACTGCAACGCTGCCGCGCGCTTGGTGGGGCGAGCTGAAGGGTTTACGGATGGCTATGAATATGGCATGCTGAAGAAGAACCCATCCGAGTACCCTTATCAAAGCTCTGTTGCCTGCGCGGACATGGCCGCGATGGGGGAGAAGTATATAAATACTCCCATTCCCATCCTTGCGCAGGTATTTTAACTTTAATGAGATTACTTTGATTTATTTTCCAAGTAACTTTGTACTCATATTTTTGCTTATGATTTGCAGATATCCGCGCTTGCTGACCAGCCCGATCTCGTCGCGCTAAAGAAATTACTTGACGAGTGCGAGGGGGCTGGCGGCGGCGATGACGGCGCGGGGAATGCTGGCGTTGCTAGCGGCTCTGGCGTGGCCAAAGGATCCGCTCCTGACACTGTTGTGGTAGAAGACTCCATTCAAGATGAAGAACTTGACTATGGTCAGTTTGGAGATGACGAGGAGCAGGCTGCGCCAGATGCCGAGGGCGATGATGAGGATGATGAAGAGGCTGATGTCAATGTGGAGACTTGAGAAGCCCTTCATGTTTTTTTTTTTTTTTTATTTGTAGTTTGTATCTCATCTTGTAAACTTGTAAATTTCAATGCTTTTGAATGAAATTCTGTTTTTCCCTTCTTCGCATCTTGCGCATTCCCATTCATCTCTTTATATCGCATGTTTGCTTGTTGAATATAAGATATGCTTGCGCGTTGGAATAAGAACAAGGTTGTAAGGAATTTATTATACTTAACCCTTGTCATATTGTAAGTGATTCTGCCATATCTTGATTATGTTGACACGTGCCTTGGCGCTTTCATTATTCCTCTTTTGCGCGACGTTTTCGCGCGTTTATGGAATTATGACTTTTTTAGCCTTACGCGTCAATGTGTTACTCAGATATCCATTACAATTTTATGCGCGACCTCGACCTGAGACCTTAACAACTATGTTTTGGCATTTGCTTTGCCTTAGTTGTGTTTAGGTATTTTATGGTCAGGCTGCGCAGCATGTAGGATGGATGTTGTGAGTTGTTTGAGCTAAGGCTCACATTATTGGGCTAAGGCCCTGACGTTTTAGAGTTAAGACTCTTTAACGCGTTTGCGCATGTATGTTTTACTTCGTTTTATTTTGTTTTGATGTCAATATAGTGTTGTCATATTGCTCAAAACTAATAAAGGGAAGTGTGAAACATGTATGCAAAAGGTTATAGAATTGGGCTAAGGCCCTGACGCTTTAGAGTTAAGACTCGTTAACGCGTTTGAGCTTGAAGCTCGCGCATGTATGTTTTACTTCGTTTTTATTTCGTTTTGATGTCAATACAATGTTGTCATATTGCTCAAAACTAATAAAGGGAAGTGTGAAACATGTATGCAAAAGGTAATAGAATCCACATTAAGAAAAGATAGCGCGTATCATTATTCAAACTGGCTTAAAAAGCCTTGATTACAAACTTGACATTTTTACATGAAGCATTTTCTAAGCTGTGCCGCGTTCCATGCGCGCGGGATCTTCTTTCCATTCAAATCTTTTAAAGCATATGCGCCTTTCCCCAATTCTTCTGAGATTTGATACGGTCCCTCCCAATTGGGTGACATTTTTCCTGGGGGTATCGCGCGGCTAGCTTCATTGTTTCGAAGGACAAAATCATTTTTCTTAAAGTGGCATTCTTTCACGCGCTGGTTGTAATATTTTTCCAGCTTTTTCTTGTACTTGGCTTCACTGATGATAGCCGCCTCTCTGCGCCCTTCAAGTAAGTTTAGATCCAACCTCCTTTCGCGCTCGTTATCAATTTTGTTCATCATGAGCACTCTATGGGATGGGCATCCAATTTCTGCTGGAATCATTGCCTCTGTTCCATAGGTTAGGCTGAACGGGGATTCGCCATTGCTGGTTTTGCTTAATGTCCTGTGTGCCCACAGGACATTAGGTAGCTCTTCTACCCAAGAATGGGATTCTCCCTCCAACCTTTTCTTCAGCCCGTTTAACAAACTTTGGTTCGCGCGTTCCACTTGTCCATTCCCCTGAGGGTGATAAACTGAAGTGAAAATTTGGTTGATGCGCAATTCCTTGAGCCAGCTGGATATCTTCTTGTCAGTGAATTGCTTGCCATTATCGCTCACAATTTCCATAGGCAGACCAAAACGACATATGATGTGGCTCTAGATAAACTGCTTCATCACTTCGGCTGTGATTTTTGCTAGTGGCTTGGCTTCAACCCATTTTGTGAAATAGTCTATTGCCACTACCAAAAATTTTACTCGCCCAGGCGCTTGCGGTAGGGGACCCACAATGTCGATTGCCCATTTGTGGAAAGGCCATGCTGAGGTTACTGGAATCAAGTTGTTCTTTGGCCGCATGGTGTTTGGCGCATAGCTCTGACATGCTTTGCATTTTTGGATCTCCTTTAGAGCGTCCAAGTACATGCCTGGCCAATAGTAGCCCGCGCTCATTGCCTTGGCAACCACCATGCGCGGGCCAGCATGAATTCCACAGATTCCTTCGTGTATCTCTCTGATCACATAGCTTGCTTCCTCAGCATCTAGGCATTTCATGAGCGGCCCAAGATAAGAGCGTCGATACAATGTACCGTCAAGCAGTTCATAGTTCTGCGCCTTGTGTCTTATCTTCCTCGCTTGTGCGCGATCATCTGGTACCTTTCCCTCCTTCAAGAATTCCATTATTGGAGTTATCCATGATGAAGGGGTTGTATGGGTTACCAGGACAGACTTTGCTACCACCGACGGGTTGCTCATTACTTCTACCCTGACATCTTTGCCAAAATGATCAAAACTGGTTGATGCCATCTTACTCAGCGCGTCTGCAGATTTGTTTTCACTGCGCGGAATATGAATGATTCTGAAGCAGTCAAATTGCTCGATGAGCTTTTTCGCCTGCTCTAGATATAGAGGCATGGTGTTCTCCTTGGCATCATAAAGGCCATTGACCTGTGCTGCTACCAAGTATGAATCAACATGGGCCTCTAGCTTCTTAACCCCGAATTTGTGCGCGATGCGCAGGCCAGCCAGCAGGGCTTCATACTCAGCCTCATTGTTGGTGCTCTTGAATTCCAACCTGATGGCGTAAGTATATTCATGATTCTCTGGATCCACCAGTTTGAGGCCTGCGCCGGACCCTTCATTGTTTGAAGCTCCGTCAGTGAACAATCTCCAAACATTTTCTTCATCATTGGCTCGCGGAGGGTCTACCTCGCGCTGAGCCTCTTCATTTCTTCCTTCGGGGACTTCTGCAATGAAATCAGCCAAGACTTGTCCCTTTATTGCTGGACGGGGCTTATAGGAGATCGTGTGCTCTCCTAATTCCAGCGCCCACTTCGTCAGCCTTCCTGAGAGCGCGGGGCGCCGCAAGACTTGCTGGATGTTGTAACCAGTCAGAACTTCAATGGGATGACCATTGAAATATCTATGAAGCTTGCGCGACGCGTGTGTTAGCGATAAAACTAACTTTTCCATGATGGAGTAGCGCGTCTCAGGATCTGTCAGCACCCGACTCACATAGTATATTGGCGTTTGGATTCCCTTGCGATCCACCAATAATACTGCGCCAATGGCGCGCTCTCCTGCTGATAGGTATAATGTCAAAGTTTCACCAGGAAGAGGAGCTGTGAGCGCGGGCAGATTTATCAAACATTCTTTAATCTCACTGAAAGCCTGCTCGGCCTCAGGAGTCCATTTGAACTGACTTTTCTTTAAGCAGTTTCTCAATGTATTGACAAATGGGGTAGATTTGGTTGCATGGTTCGCTAGGAACCTGTTGATTGATACCAATCTACCATTCAGCTTCTGAACTTCTTTCATGGTGGATGGTGAGGGCATGTCAAGGATGGCCTCCACCTTCTCAGGGTTCACCTTGAAACCATCCTTGGTGACCATTACACCCAGAAATTTTCCCTCTAGTACGCCGAAAGTACATTTGCTCGGATTGAGCTTCATGTTAACTTCCTTTAGGCGCCCAATGGTTTCTTCGATGTCCTTGAGCATTTGCTTTTCCTCCCTGCTCTTGATCACCAAATCATCCACATAGACTTCTAGGTTTCTTCCGATTTGCTCGCTGAAAACGGCATCCATAAGTCTTTGATAGGTGGCGCCCGCATTCTTCAAACCAAAGGGCATTTTTGTGTAGCAAAAAACACCCTTGTCGGTTCTAAATGCGGTCTTGTCCTCATCTTGTGGTGCCATTTGAATCTGGTGATAGCCTTTGTAGGCATCCAGAAAACATTTTAGCTTGAATGGCGCCACGGAGTCCACCTTTGCATCAATGTTTGGGAGAGGGTAGCAATATTTTGGGCACGCTTTGTTGAGGTCCTTGAAGTCAATGCACATCCTCCACGACCCGTTACTTTTCTTTACCATCACAGGATTGGCTACCCACGTCTGGTATCGTATCGGGCGGATGATGTTTGCGCGCAATAGGTCCTCAACCTGTTCATTCATGGCCCTCGCCTTTTCATCCCCCATGACTCTCTTCTTTTGAGCAATTGGCTCTACCGACTTGAACGTGTTGAGGGCGTGTTGTGCCAGGTCTCGCGGAACCCCAGTCATATCAGAGTGTTGCCACGCGAAGACCGACATATTTGCTGTGAGCAATTTTTTCATTCTCACCCTCGTGTCGTCTGATAACGTAGCGCCAATTGTGATTTTTTGCTCCGGGAATTTCGGGTTGAGAATCCATTCCTCTGGCGCGTTTTCTGCCATTGGAATTTTCATTCTCCCCTCCCGCGGAGTACTTGTCACTGCGCACAAATGATCTCGGTACACAAAAGTTACACCTGTTGGTGTTGGGAACCCCAACGCGCCGTGCGCTGGCGACGGTATGGCGTTGAATTGGGCAATCGTTCCCCTACCCAAGATCATATTGTGGCAAGAAGTGGTGGGCAAGACCAAGAAGTTGACAACTTCGGCTCGCTTGTGTTTCTCATCCCCCATGGTTAGTTCAAATTGTATTTGACCTAGGGGATGAATGATTTCATTGGAAACACCAGAGATCGGTGCATTCACAATTTCAAGCCTTGCTTGGTCTGCCGGATCCAGTTTCCTGAAACATTGCTCATACATTATGTCTGACTCGCTGCCAGTGTCCACCAGGACTTTTGACACTTCGTAATGAGCAATGTGTGTAGTGATAACAAGAGGACTGCTGATGGAAGGGCCTCCCCTGATTCTTGGGAAGATGACTTGTTGCTCGCGCCAATCTCCTTGGATTTGCGCGCTTCTTTTTCTTGATGCTTGCCCTTGCCTTCCTCCCTCAGCTACACAGATTCTTTTGTACTTTTTGCTGGCAGAGGCTCCTTCTGGTTGTTCATTTTCTGGTCTTGAGTTTTTTACCAGGTAAGCCAGCTTGCCTGATTTCACATCCTTCTCAATTGCATCCTTCAAATGATGGCATGCATCGGTGTTGTGTCCAGTGGATTTGTGAAACTCACAGTACTTGCCACTATCTGATGGTCCCTTGTAGTGTAGTGGCTTGGGGCTTTTGAACTGGACATTCTCAGTGCTTAACACCTGTGAAGGTGTTTTAGTGAGGGGAGTCCATATTCTTGGCAGAGGTCTGCTAGGATCTCTGCCGCCCTCCCTCCTGTCACCCTCCCCGCGATTACGAACATCTTTCTGGGGCTGGGGTGAGCTTGGTTGCGCCTGTTTTTCTGCGGAAGAAAAACTGGTTGGTTGCAACCTGGACCATACAGAGTTCTGCTTGCCCCGCTTTTCTTTGCTGCGCGGCGACTCAGCTTGATGCGCTCTTTCTCTTGCCCTATCTTGGGCAATTTGTTTCTTATTTCTCGCGAAAACTCGCGATGCCTCCATTAACTTGGCCCACGTGGTGGGCATGCCATCTTTGCTTACGAGAGCTCGGCGGAGTTGATCACTGCGCGCGCCTTGTATAAAGGCCACGCGCAGGAGTTGCTTAGTTATACCTCCGATTGCCAGAGACTCCTGATTGAAACGAGTGATGTAGTCTTCAATCGTTTCATCATTCCTGCGTACGCAGTGCATGATGTCATCAGGATCGCGCGTGTGTCTGCGCTGCTGTACGAAGTGGGCTTGGAACTTTTCTAATAGTTCCTCGAACCCATCAATTTGCCCAGTCGGCAAGCTCTCGAACCATACCCGCGCCGCGCCCGTGAGGCAGCGAGCAAACATATGACACCATGTTGGCATCGTCCAGCTCTCTAGGTTTCCCGTGTTGTAAAAACCTTGCAAGAAATCGTCTGGATCTGTTGTGCCGTCATATTTACCCAAACCACTTGGCATCTTGGTTTTGTGCTGGATGGGAGCCTGCGCGATGCGCGCAGTGAACTTTGAATGTTTTACCAAGATGGCTGGTCTGTACGGTGTGGTTACATCCACCTGCCCTCTAACTGGTGGGCTGTACGGCATGTGCAGATCCGGATCGGCTCTGGCTCCAGGCGCCATGTTCACAGGCGTGCGGAGCTGTGAGCCTCCTGCATGAGTATCTCGCGTCTTCCTCATGCTGTGCACTTCTTCATCACTGAACTCAGTATGTGCAGTGTGAACAGAATGCCCTTCTTCCGGCGCGCGCGGCCTCTTTGTTGCGTGAACAGTTTGCTTATCAAGCGCTTGCCTTTGTGTTAAGTCGGCTAGCTTTTTCTGCTTGACCATCTCATTATATTTGTCCATTAGACGCCGCTGCTCGTTTATGAGCCATTCTTTAGGATCATTTGTTTCTTCTTCTGGACCCATTGGTCCTTTTTGCTTCGCGCCGGCAAGATTTTATAACGTGAGATCGTCTGGAGGAGTTTCAGTCTGGCCGTGAGGAGTTGTGATGAAGGGACGGTTACTGGTGGTGCGCGTAGAATCACGCGGCCCCCTCAGAAACTGTTGTCCCTCATTAACGTCCTCACGTTCAATATCCTCCAGAACTTGATCAACGTTATGAACGCCAGAAACCATGGTGATTTTTTTTTTTATATATAGATCTGATGAGATCTGATTGCTGTTGTCCCACTGGATGGCGCCAATGAAGAGACGTGGATCGACTCACTGGTAGACGATCTACTTTCCTCGGGTGTGATTATGATTCTTCACCGATGGTTTTTCTGGATCTGAGCTCTTCCACCTACAAAATGAACAGCACCGTCAACTTACCCCTCAGAAAGGGACAGAGGGGTCCTCTTTGGGGTAACCCTCCGGTGTGAGAATAAGTATTTTGTGGAGAAGATAATAATATGTGTCTAAGGAAATCTGGAGAGTATTGCTGAATAGCTGAATACTCTATGTGATTGTGTTACTGGATGTAACTGTCTGTGAGTGAATGTGATTGAATATGATTGAATGTGAATCAATGAGTATGTTACTGGCTGTAACTGTCTGTTGTTTGATATCTTTTCCTTGTGGAGTTGATGCTGTATTTATAGTGCTAGGGTTTCCACTGATTGGGCTCAGCCTTGTTGGCCTCCTCCAATTGCTCTGCGCCACGTGTCCTCTGGGACACCTGGTGCTTTCTCATTGGATGTAATCACGTGGTAGCACATGTGTTACGCTGAGTTGTCCACCTTTCATTTGGCAGCTGTCAACATCAGCATATTCTTATTCCTTAAAAAGATACCTTCTGGAAGATTGTCTGACGTGCACAATCAAGGTTGCCCTAATCCTGATTTGGATAAGGATGAGGCTGATTATGTGTGATACGCGCCTATCCTGAGGATGCGCGAGGTCTTCTCTTTATTCTCACGCGCAGATGTTTCATGCGCAGATGTGATATGCGCCACGCGCAGACGCGCCACGCGCATATGTGATGCGTGAGCATATGTGATGCCTGAGCATCTATGGTGCCTGGGCATATGATGCCTGAGCATGTGTGGTGCCTGGGCATATGATGCCTGAGCATATGTGATATGCGCCATGCGCATAGGTTTTGGCTTTGTTCCTTCGTAATGTCTTGACTCTTGTCTATATCTTGTGGGTTGACCCGCCTTGCTCGGTGTTGAGGCGGGTACATACCTCTTCAGGTACAAACTGACACTATAACGAACCAATATAGAACAAGTTCCTGCCACGACACACAACTTATGGCAGCTAATTAAATTTTAAATATACATCTTGTCAAACACCACAACATGTAAAACCTCAAAATTTAATGATGTAAAAAGTTAATGTCATATTATTGAGATCGACAATACAGCTTTGATGGTCGTATTCAAAGGATGGGGCACCTATCACTTGAATACTTATAACTTACAATAACAAGCTGACATCTTATTTTATTCAATTCTATCACTTAATTACTAAACTTATTTTAATGGTAGCGAATCTTTCAAACGGGTTACTAGTAATGTGGTAAAAGTCGCTAGGCAGACTTAGGCGATCGACCGGGGAGTTGAATGTACTTGAAGTACTCGGGGAGTACTCGGATATGATAAATATAAAGAAAATTAATTTTTAGATATTATATATACGTCAAATATTATAATATTACTAAGTTTATAACAAAATATGTGAATATCAATATAAATAATAAGATAAATACATTTTTTAATATTACATTATTCAAAAAATTACTAATCATTAATTTAAAAAATGATATTCGTTTTTTAATATTATAGAAATATAAATTATGTTTTATTTTTTTAAGTCAAATTGGCCCAAGCTGGCCCATGCCAAATCCATAAATCGTTTGAACCGACATCACCAAAGTCAATGCTATCGACTATCGAGCTTCCCTGGAAGGCACCATCTAGCTTCATGTGTGGTGTATAAAAGTGCAATGTCTTGGCTAGTCGGTTTTTGTATAAACTCTTTATTGTGTAACTTAGTAAGTGCATTTGTAAAAATATTCTAGACATTCACGCGAAGCCCTATAAGACATAGCTAATATTCATTGTATTCACCGGGAACATTACTGGTTATGAGTTGACGAATCACAGATGTATATTTTTGTATCAGCGTGAAACTCTTTTTGATTCTCGTGTCGTAGCTACTTGAAACCATTCAAAGTTAGCTTTTATATCTACCACAACTTTCAAAAATAATCCTTTATGTAAATGAAATCTTGCACTAAACGTCTTAGTATCGTACTTTATCGACAATGTAATAATTCATTATAACTTCATGAGCCCCTTCTCGATCACGACGTGCACTTTTTTTATTTGATCACCTGTATCTTCAGATCTCATGCTGCTTCTATCACAATAGCAAGAAATTCAAGAGTAGAATTAGACAAGTTGAAAAACATTGATGCATCGGGTGGGAATAAAGTGCTCGAACCCTTAATTTTATTTTATTATAAAGAATATTAAGTTGTAGTTGAGTAGAAGAAGAAATGCGTGAAAAATAATTAAATGTTGGTTGGTTTTTATATAGGTTTTTTTATCCAGTGGTCAAATATCAGTTAACCATCGTTCAATCTCGCCATGACGATGATCACAAAAATCACCATCTTTCCTATGACACGTGAGGTTGGAGGTGATGTGCCATGATCACCACTTGATCACGATGGTTAATCATGGGACCGTCGTGTCGCATCCCCTTTTAATGAAAAAAAAAAAGAAATTTGATTGTTTTAGTTATTAATATGGTGTTTCTTTCCTTAAAGGTCATAGGTTCAAACCTTGTTGAAAACATATTTACACGAAGACATATTTAGTGTAATTTAGTTGTTCCAAAAATATAAAAAAATATTTTCCGCATAAATCTATGGATGATTCATATGACGGTCGTTCTTTTTAGTTAACTATGAATTTGTCTATTTATGGATTATGAGTGATAACATGTCATCCATTTAACCAAAATTTAAAACTTAGTGACCGTTTTCATATCATACCATCTCAGAAAATAACTTTCTATTATTCACGTTTTCCATCTCATGATCAGAAATCTGTACTTTCTTTCATACATGAGTGCAAGGTCGTAAAACTCGCTAGGAGATCTGGGCAGTCGAGTGGGAAGTTGAGCGTACTTGAAGTATTCGGAAAGTACTTAAACATGATAAATATAAAGAAAATTAATTTTTGGATATTATTTATGTGCCAAATATTATAAGTTTATTAATATTTAAATACTAAATTATTCTAAAAATTACTAATCATTAATTTGAAAAATGATACTCGTTCTTTAGTATTATAGAAATACGAATTATGATTTATTTTTTAAGTCAAAATCGGCTCAAGTTGACCACCTATATATGATTCTGGCTGAAGTAGACCACCTTTGATCGATTTTTAGTAACTAAACGGAGTTAAAGAAAGTCTTTTCGACACCATATTTTGTAGCAGTAACAAGGAAGAGCTAAACAAATAACATGCTCCAAAACTAAGGCTTTGCCCGGATAAATTGGTGCATGGTTAATGATGTATACACACCTTATTTGATTAAACGATAACTTTCTCTATTTATACTTTTGTCAGTCGTTTGGTCAGAACTCTTGTTTCGTGTTTCACTTGGCATGACTTCACCTCATGCACCTTAGGTGGTGTTTGTTTTTGCTTAAAACAATTGCATGAGGCTTATATCTGCGCGGGCGCAGACATAAGTTTCTGAAGATTGTTTATTTTTTCTTTTAAATAAGATATGCAAACAGCTTTTATGGTCTTAAAAAAGAAGCTATTGTTTGACTTCTTCACAAATCTTCACACTTCTTAACATCCTATCAATACCCAATGTCCAACACCACCACCACCCATCATGCGCCGCCACCACCACCACCACCCACCCACCCACTGTCCGCCACCACCACCACCACCCACCACCACCGTCCACCACCACCACCCACCGTTTGCCACCATCACCACCACCACCACCGTCCATCACCGCCACCACCCACCATCCACTACCCACCACCACCATCCACCGCCCACCACCACCACCACCACCACCCACCACCACCACCACCCACCCGTCGGCCACAACCATCGTCCACTACCACCACCCACCGTCCGCCACCACCACCGTTCCTCACCACCACCACCACCTACCATCCGCCACCAACACCGTCCACCACCCACCACCATCACCGTCCATCACCACCACCACCCACCGTCCGCCACCATCACCGTCCACCGCCCACCGCCCACCACCAACTATTTTACTAGTATACAGACGTTAAATGACTTCTATCTACTGTGATATGTATGATAGGTAACTAATTTTCAGCTTATGCAGACGATACCCAGTTTATAAAACAAACAGTATTATATTTTCAGATTGCAGACCTTCAGACCACATATTCAGTTGCAGACATGAAATCAGATGAAATCAGATTACAGACAGTTTTTGTTTTAAAAAACAAACGGCACCTCAATAAAAAAAGAAAAATTCAAGGTTTATTTTCCCTCACATAGGTATAATTTGAAATACTTTGCACTATAAAGATCCTCCTAAAAAAATTCTAAGGTCCAATTTCCCTCACACAATTAGATAAATGGATCGAATATAACCATCCAGACTTAAAATGACATTTTTTTTTACAGTTTGCTTTATTGGGACAAAATTTAGTTAAAACTCACTTAAATAAAACTAGTATTCATTAAAAGCTATCTGGATTTGGTGAGACCTTTGACTCGTTTTTTTTTTCAATATAAAATTGTTTGTTAACTATAAAATATATGTATTTTTTTAAAATTAGATATTAATTTTTAGTATATTCCTATTTTATAAGAATTTTTTTAGTATATATCTACTTGGTGAGATTACTGGCTATCTGGGTTTGGTGAGACCCATACCCGTAAATTCAAGTCAAATACATTAGAAACCAACCTGATGACTTGAGAAGATGTATGGGGTAACCAGAAAGCTTTTAAAGATTTCGTTTATATATATTAGAAAGCTTTTAAAGATTTCGTTTATATATATTTAAGATTAAGATAAGATTTTGGGTGGGTTTTTTTTTTATTTTTTTATTTTTATCTTGTTCTCTGTGTGAAACCAACGATACATAGGAAGGTGTTAGCCACTCGCCGGTTTGTGGAGCGTGAAACTTTACTTCCAACCCAACCACCCAATATCTCATGCAAAAATCTTGAATCATAAGCATAAAAAATAATATCATATGATAATAATAATATTACTTTCAAAAGAAAACAAAATATAATATATTAAGATATCATTCCCAAAGAAACTTTTTCTCCCTATATATCTTCACCCCCAACAATCCAAACGCCAACTCTCTTTCTCTATATAACATTCTCACCGGAAAAAAAATATATATTATATTTATACTGCCGGAATAATAACAATATTCAACAATGGCAACACCACCGGCACCACCATCGTCGGCCATGACGCAGCCACCGGCGTCATTGTACGTGGGTGACTTGCATCCGTTGATCGACGATCTGCAACTCAGCACCGTTTTCGCCGACTACAAGACCCTTGCATCCGTTTGGGTTTGTCGAGACTCGGCTACCAGTCGATCGCTTTGTTACGGCTATGTCAACTTTCTTTCGCCTCAAGACGGTATATATACGCGCTCTCTCATTCGATTGTATGAGTTTTTGTTGTGCTGGTATGTCAAAATTGTTATTGATTTGGTTTATGTGGTTTTTAAGGTTGATTTGATCGTGAATGTTTTGAATGCATGTTGACTATATGTGTTTTGTAAGTTATAGAATGCTAATTGATGATCGGAAACGTTTGGATTATGATTTGATGCAATTTGAAACCCAAACATAACCTAACATGTTTGTTACTTTTGTTATTAAAAAAGTTAATTTTTTTAGATGAATGTATATAAATTTGTGAATTATGCATCTGATAATGTTGTTATAAGTGTGTATGATTTTAGAATGTTGATCAATGGAGATTAGGGTTTTTTGATGGATTTTGTGGTTGTTGGTTTGATTTGATATAACTATGAAATTTGATTCAAATTATGCATCTTACAATGTTGATTTTGGTTTAATTTGTGGTTTTTAGGGTTCATTTGATTTGGATTATGATTTGGTGCAATCGGAAACCCTAACATGTTTTTACGCTATAAAAAGAGTTAATAATTTGAATTAATATATATTTTTTGTGAATTATGCTTCTGATAATGTAATTATAATTATAAGTTTGTATATATGATTTAAGAATGCTGATCAATGGAGATTAGGGGTTTTGATGGATTTTGTGGTAGTTTGGTTTGATTTGATATAACTATGAAAATATGATTCAAATTATGCATATGACACTTGATTTTGGTGGATTTTGTGGTTTTTAGGGTTGATTTGATTTGGTTTATGATTTGGTGCAATTGGAAACCCTAACATGTTTTTATGTTATTAAGAAAAGTTAAAAAATTTTAATGAATATATATTTATTTTGTGAATTATGCATCTGATAATGTTATAATTTGTATGATTTTAGAATGTTGATCTATGGAGGTTAGGGTTTTTTGACGGATTTTGTAGTGTTTTGGTTTGATTTGATGGGTGATTTTTTGAGAATCTGATTCAATTTTTTTTTGGTACGATTTGATTGTGATTTTTTTGAATGTATGCCGGTATTAGTTTTTGAGCGCGTGCTCTGTGTTATAGAATGCTAATAGATTATTGGAAAACGTTTGGATGATCCGATGCAATTGGAAAACCTAACATGTTTATATGTTACTTTTTTAAAAAAGAGTTAAAATTTTTGAATGAACATTTTATTTTTTTTGGTGAATTATGCATCTGATAATGTTGTTGTAAGTCGGTATGATTTCAGAATGTTGATCTATATGTTAAATGGAGATTAGGGTTCGAATTCATGGTGATAGTTTGATAGTTTCCAATCGTGTTTATTTTCTTTTTGTGTTGATGTTATTTGTTTGATACAATCTATAATGATATATGCATATATAACGGATCATCATATTATGATTACTTATGTTTATTTGGAAATCGTTGTGATTTCTAATGGCGCACACGCATTGGAAACCCTAACATGTTTGTTGCTCCTCTTATTAAAAGTTCAAACTTTTAGTTTATTTTGTGTGTGAATTATGCATCTGATAATTTTGTTACAAGTTTGTATGATTTTAGAATGTTGATGTTAAATGGAGATTAGGGCTCATGGTAATGGTTTGATGGTTTTCAAATGTGTTTTTTTTTGTGTTGATGTTTTCAATTAACTTTTTATGGAAATCTTCGTGATTTTTAATGGTGCGTGCACACGCAAAATCGAATTTAATGTGATGATTTGCATATAGCTGCAAAGTTTTTGGTGGTGTTAGCCACTAGAAAGAAATTCAAAGAAAGACTTTTAAGGAAGGAAGAACAAATACTATATACAGGATTCTGATCCTCGCGATGTTCAGTTTCAACACTAGGTCATGTTACGAGTGTTGTGAGAGTGAACGAACACCTTGACATATCGTGTTGAAGTTGAGTATTATATAAAGAGCATCGCAATCCTTATATATGTCGTTGAGTCGTCTATATATATATCCTAACGAGTATAATGTACTCATATTTTTAATATCATGGTTGCAAGGAATGCATTGTTTGGGGGTGTTAAGTATTTAAATTATTGAAAACTTTATCTTTCGTTTTATTTCCTATCTAAAGCTAATCTCTTAATACTCTCTATATATTTGACTTTGAGATTTGACTTGTTTTAATTTTACATCTTTGTGCAGCCATCCATGCTATTGAGTCCAAGAACAACACCTTGTTCTATGGTAAAATGATAAGGGTAACATGGTCTCATCGCGACCCTCATGCAAGAAAAAGTGGCATTGGAAATGTGTTTGTAAAGGTAATTCATAGCAGTGTTAATTACTCGCATATGACCATGAATATGTTGGGTTTCTATGGATATTTTAAACATAGTTAACCATTTAACTAGTCATACTAAAGGCGGAAGCGTGATATTTACAAACTAAACATATCTATCCATATGTTTATATATGTATATCTTACAAGTTTATATAAGATATGTTCATGAACAACCTAGTTCATTCAAGTATTAAGATTACCAATAATCTATTTATTAGAAACCCGAAGCAAGGATCAAATGATACGGAAAAGCTAAACTATCAAAGCTATAAACACTTACATTCTTAACCCTTTAAGATTGTAGTAGATGGTTGAAGAAGATGATGATGTGAATGTTAGACTTTCAAAGGAAAACCCTCAAACGGAATATACCCCGAGCCTCCAACACACACCGAGCTATGTTAGGAAGCTTAAACACCAAAAACCGAGACCCGAGCCTTCCTTTTCTTCCTTGGCCGTAAACAAGAAGAAAGAAAAGAGAAAGAGTTGTGTGTTTTTGGTTACTTGAAAGTCCTTTTCTAATAATGTATCTTGATCATTATATTCTTAACATCATGCATAAAACAATAGCCATGGTGTTAGGTATTTGATCATGTATCCCATACCAAATACATGACATGATTTGACCAAGACAATGGGGTGTGGGGCCCACCCTAAAACCGCCCCAATATGTATTTATTATTTTTTTTTTTTTTTATTTATTTTATACTTTATAAAATATATAAACACCCCATCTTTTATAAACCATTTTATAAAAGAATACATAGTTAAATAATCATTCCAATAATAATTATTTGAATAAATAAATTAACCAATTAATTTATTTAACACTTTCAAGTAAATATTCAGAAACCCGATTTTCTGAATGTGTCGTGTTCTGTATTTGTCTTATAGATCTTATCTTAACAAATACATAATTGGTGTGTGTCTAACTCGTTATTGGGTATGACCCGACTTGGATCAAACACGGCTAGCCACATTAACCTAATTATGTGTCTCGGGCATACGGTATTCCAACAATCTCCCACTTGCACGTGACTCATAAGAAGTTAATGCTAATGGTGAATACCGCCTAACAACAGGTCACCACCCCTAGTGTGTTTGACTAAGTGCCATTCAATAACATCATCCCCTTCAAGTCCATACTTGATATGATATAGGTAAGTCTTATCATTACATCCCTTTGTTACTAGATGTCCTGTCAAATCGAAGAGACACAGAGTGATCATTCTCTCAACGATTTAACTTAACAGGCCTTAGACATCTAAACTCTCAACACATAAGAGGAACAAATCCCATCTTGACTGCATACATCCTCGTTGACATCTCATATAATATCTGAGCTCTTTCTTACACGTCATCGTGTTACCAAAATAACAAAGAATAGAGTCAAGATATCAGACTTGATGAAAAACCAGATCCGATATGCATCTCAGGTCAAAGGACACAATGATACTCGCCTTTACTCAAGGATTACTTATGATCAATTGCACTAACTCCATGCAGTGATCCTTGAGAGCGGATCATGTCCAATATTTGTATCCCACAAATATCTATGAACCTTGGTGGCAAACCTATGCCCTATATTCATCACATGAATATCAACCAATCCGGGTTCATAATAGTCTTAACTTCATACTTGTTCCCACAAGTATGATCGACTACGGACGTTTAGAACAACATAAGTCATTCATGGATTAAACATGCAAATATAGAACATAACTCATTGAATAATTAAAACATAATTAATTTTCATGAGATACCCATTACATTCGTTCTTATACAAACACTAAATACAGATTAAATCCACTCACTAGAATACCGAAGTCCTAATGCACAAACATGACCCTCATGCTTTGGCCTATCGAGGAGCTTCGTGAGTGGGTCCGCAATATTTTGATCGGTATGAACTTTATGAATACATATCTTTCTCTTTTCAACTTCATCCCTTATGTAGTTGAATCTGCGCTCAATGTGCCTCGTTTTCTGATGAGCACGAGGCTCCTTGATCTGTGCAATAGCACCTTCATTGTCACAGAATATCTCTAGGGGCTCCTGAATGGTAGAGATAATCCCTAGATCCATGATGAACTTTTTCATCCATGCAGCCTCTTGGGCTGCCATTGAAGCGGCGATGTACTCAGATTCTGTAGTGGATAACGCGACAACATCCTGCTTCGAACTCTTCCAAGAGACAGCGCCTCCATTCAAAATGAAGACATATCCCGACTGTGATCGAGAATCATCTCGGTCAGTTTGGAAACTCGCATCCACGTAACCCTTTACGACGAGTTCCTCCTCACCAGACCCATATATTAAAAACATATCCTTAGTCCTTCTAAGGTATTTTAATATATTCTTGACAGCCATCCAATGACTGTCACCTGGGTTGTGCTGGTATCTACTCGTTATGCTTAAAGCATACGACGTCCGGTCTGGTGCACATCATTGCATACATAATAGATCCTATTGCCGAAGCATAAGGAACATGCTTCATCCTATCCTGCTCTTCCTTAGAGCTAGGACTTTGGGATGAGCTCAACACGGTTCCTCTAGGAATAGGTACCAAACCTTTCTTAGAGTTTTCCATCCTGAACCTTTTCAGGATTTTATCAATGTACGCACTTTGATTGAGTCCGATCAATTTCCTTTGTCTATCCCTATAGACCTTTATTCCCAAGATATATGTCGCTTCTCCAAGATCCTTAATTGAGAAACGACTACTTAACCACGCTTTAACGTTTTCCATACTTGGTATATCATTTCCAAATAAAAGTATATCATCGACATACAAAATAAGGAAAATGATTATACTCCCACTAGCCCATTTATACACACACGCCTCATCACCGTTTTGGACGAAACCAAACGCTTTGATTTCTTCATTAAAACGATGATTCCACATCCGTGATGCTTGTTTCAACCCGTAGATTGATTTCTTTAACTTACAAACTTTATCAGGATTAGATGGATCGACAAAACCTTCAGGCTGAACCATATGGACATCTTCCTCAAGATATCCATTTAGAAAAGCGGTCTTGACATCCATTTGCCATATCTCATAATCAAAATGAGCTGCAATGGCAATAATATCCTAATCGACTTAAGCATCGCGACCGGCGAGAAGGTTTCATCATAATCAATCCCTTGAGTTTGCGTGAAACCTTTTGCTACAAGTCGTGCTTTGTAAGTATCTAAATTTCCATGCATATCGGTCTTCCTTTTGAAGACCCACTTACATCCAACCAGTTTGGAGTTAAGTGGACGATCAACCAATTCCCAAACTTGATTATCGTGCATGGATTGCATCTCGGCGCTCATGGCTTCAAGCCACTTGTCAC